>NC_056739.1:12221467-12356467 GCF_019279795.1 Protopterus annectens
TTTTGAGTGAATATTCAGCTTATAATGTGACACAATAGCGTTGTAACCCAGCCAACAGCAGTTGCACAAACTTCATCCATTGGTAATCTAGAAAAGAAAGCTGAAGAAGTAGCTATAGTTCTTGTCACATGACTCTTTGACTTGTGAGGATGGGTCTTGCCTTTCAAAGAATACGTAAACAGAATACAATCTGACAGCCACTTGGATAAAGTCATTTTAGATACAGGTGAGCCCAACCTGGATTTTGAAAAGGAGACAAATAACTGGTAGATTTTCTTAAACTTTTTTGTACAGTCTAGATAAAATCTCAATTGCCTATGCACACCCAAACAATGCAGAAGGTACTCTCCTTTACTGCAGAAATTGGGAAAGAATACAGAAAGATGTATGGAAGTGTTAAGATTATTCTTGGAAGCTACCTCTGGCATAAAGGAAGGGTTCATATGAAGAGAAACCCTGCCTTTATAGAAAACCAAATAAGGAGGTGAAGAATCAAGACCTTGCAATTCCGAAACCCTCCTAGCGGAAGTAACTGCTACCAAAAATAAAGCTTTCCAAGACAAAAGCTTCAAGGCAGAAGTAGCTCACAGTTCACATGGAGGGCCTTCAAGGGCCTGCAACACCAAAATCAAATCCATGGGAGGGACTGGATCCTGCATTGGGGGACATAATAAAAAGGTACCCATACAGAATGACTTGGATATCTTAGGGGATGCCAGAGGCACATTATCTTTGCCAACACAGAAATTAGAAACAATCACCAGTTGTACTTTAATAGTCAAGAATCTGCAGCCTGACTGATAAAACTCAAAGAGGAAATCCAAAACAGATTTGCGAGGGGGCATGTAAAAAACCTTCTCCATTTACTAGAATACACCTTCCCAGTGGACTGCTTTTGAGATGAGTAAAATATATTAGCAATGTCCTGTGAAAGCTTAGGATTTCTGGCCATCAAGGGAACTGGAGGAACCATGTGGTTAAATTGAGGAACTACAGGTTTGGGGGATCCAGGCCCACTGGATGAAAAATCAGATCCAGAATGGGATTCAGTATCCAAGAGAGGTACTTTAGAAGAGGCAAGAGGAAGGGAATCCACACCTGAAGAGGCCAAAAGGGGGCTATGGGGATAATAAGAAGTTATGTCTTACCATAACGTTCCATGTTAGTTGTCTTCTTCTCGCCTTCTTTCTTGCTGGATGGGTTCGACTCGGCCTATATTATAGCTCGAGAGCTATTTTTACCGGCTCGAGGCAGCCCTATATCCCACAATACCATGCGCTAACTCCCCAGATCTCGTTTGGAAGCTAAGACATAGTATCAAAAGTAATATTATAATAATAACAATATTATAATCCTCTTTTACGAGTACAGATTACCTGCCAGTAACACTAAGGATACCATGAAAGATGCAACATACTGTATCTCCAGAAATGGAAGGACTCAGAACCTCGAGTCTATCCAGGCTAGGGGGCAGGAGGGAGGGACGCAAGAAATAAGGCGAGAAGAAGACAACTAACATGGAACGTTATGGTAAGACATAACTTCTTAATGTTAAGTTGTCATTCTCGCCTTCATTCTTGCTGGATGGGACAGCGTCCCTAGCATCTTAGTCCTGGGTGGCTCAATGTAACAGACTCCTGAGTACAGTGGAACCAAAATCAGCTCTATTTCTGGAGGCTAGATCAAGCTTGTAATGGGCAATAAAGGTATGTTTGGATGACCATGTAGCTGCTGCACAAATGGCATCTAGTGGTAACCTTGCTTGAAAAGCCGTTGAAGTTGATAGTGCCCTGGTTGAGTGAGCTTTAGGCCTAGAGGGTAGTTGCCTGTGTCTCAACTCATAGATCAAGGTAATAATAGATGTCAGCCATCTGGAAAGAGTAACTTTCGATACTGGAAGCCCTTTCTTGCCTGCAGCATAAGAGAGGAAGAGCTGGTCTGATTTTCTGAATTGTTTTGTCCTGTCTAGGTAATACCGTAATTGGCAATGAACATCTAATGAATGTAATTTTTGTTCAGCCCTGTTGGTATAGTCTGGGAAAAAGACGGGCAAATCAATGGAGTGGTTTAGATTTGCTTCCGATAACACTTTTGGTAGAAAGTAAGGGTTTGTTCTGAGAGTTACCCTATCTTTATGAAAAACCAAATAGGGAGGACGGACAGACAAGGCTTGAAGTTCCGATACCCTTCTGGCAGATGTTATAGCTACTAAAAACAGTGTTTTCCAAGAAAGAAGTCTGAGGGAGCAAGAAGCTGCCGGTTCAAAAGAGGGTAGAATTAGTGAAGTTAGAACTAAATTCAAATCCCATTGTGGGGGTGGATCTTTAACTGGAGGTCTGAGTAACAAAATGCCCTTGAGAAAGGCTTTACAGAGTTTGTGGGACATAATATTTGCTTCTGAGAGTCCAACATGAAAATTAGCAATGGCCGCTAATTGTACCCTGATAGTGGCCGATGATGACCCCGAATGAAAAAGCTCCGCCAGGAAGTCTAGAACCTCATGAATGGGTGCATGGAAGGGATCTAAAGATCTAGTTTGTGCCCAGTGTGAAAAACGCTTCCATTTACTCGCATAAGTCTTCCTAGTATTGGACTTATGGGAAGCCAGAATGATATCATGAACAGGAGGAGAAATAAGGGGAAGCCTGGCTATGGCTGGAAGTGGAGCAACCAAGCTGTGAGGTTGATGGAATGTAGAGACTGATGCAGCTTGCCCGTGAGGTGGGTCAACAGATCCGGAAGGGGTTCCAGATGCCAAGGCTGTTCCAGTAGGTATTTGTGCAGGAACGGGAACCAAACTTGTCGAGGCCAAAACGGGGCAATGAGGATCATTTTGGATCTCAAAGTGGTTGCTTTCTGAATTAGTTGCAAGATCAATGGAAAGGGAGGAAAGGCATAAAGAAGACCCCGGGGCCAAACGTGAATAAGAGCGTCTCTGAGGGGCTGGCCTGGTAGAGGGAAAAGTGTGAAGAAGTCGAGGCACTTGCTGTTTTGCGGAGTTGCAAAAAGGTCGCAGCAAGGCTGGCCCCACTTCCGAAAAATTCCGTTTACTACCGCTTGATTTAGAGACCACTCGTGAGGCATGAGGATAGTTCTGCTCAATTTGTCTGCTATGACGTTGGACTTCCCGGGGATGTGCGCTGCTATCAGAAACCGTTGAGATGAAATCGCCCATTGCCAAAGTCTGAGTGCTTCTCGACAGAGAGGGTAGGACTTTGTTCCGCCCTGCTTGTTTATGTACCACACTACAGACATATTGTCCGTTTGAATTGCTATAGTCCCTGTGGGAAGAGAGCTCTGAAGGGCCTGCAACGTCAAAAGCACCGCCCTCATCTCCAGGACATTTATGTGCAGGTGGCATTCTGACTGTTGCCAAGTGCCCTGGACCATCCTGCTCTGATAATGCCCCCCCCACCAGATCAGGGAGGCATCCGTTGTGACAGTGGCAACTGGAGGGGGGAGAACAAAAGGTCTGCCCTGAAAAAGCTGAGGGGAAACCATCCACCAGCAGAGATGTTTCTTGCAAGATGGTGTTATCAAAATGTTGTGGGTCATTGGCAGCTGCTGAAAGGACCACTGAGAAAACAGCATCCACTAAAGGAGCCTCATGTGGAAGCGTGCTAATGGAAGTAGAAGAATCGCCGCCGCCATGAGGCCCAACACTTTCAATATTAGCTTGACTTGGACTCTGCTGGACTGAAACAGGAGCTGAACATTCCACCTTATGTCTGTCACTCTCTGAGGTGGTAATGTTGCAGACATTTCTGTGGTGTTTAATACGGCGCCTATAAAGATTATACATTGACAAGGCGACAAGGAGGACTTTGCAAAATTTATAGAAACACCCAGGCTGTTGCAAAGATGGATAGTATAATCCCTGGCCATTACGAGATCCTGTTTGGTGGTAGCGGAAATGAGCCAGTCGTCTATGGAAACACCTGGAATCCTTTTTGTCTCAGGTGAGCCGTGACCACTGCCAAACATTTGGTGAACACCCGGGGGGCTGTGGTGAGACCAAAGGGCAGGGCCCTGAATTGAAAATGACTGTCTTCCAGCCGGAAGCGGAGAAACCTCCTGGAGCGCCTGTGTATTTTTATGGGGCAGTACGCGTCCTGGAGGTCTAACGAGCACATCCAGTTGTCTCTGCCCAAAAAGGGTAGAATGGACTGCAGTGTTACCATCCGAAATTTTGTCTTTAACACATAGTTGTTTAACCTGCTGAGGTCCAAAATAGGTCTCCAATCTCCTGTCTTTTTTGGTACCAAAAAGAACCTGGAGTAGATTCCGGATCCTAGCTGATCTGCTGGGACAGCCTGGATGACTCTTTTGTTTAACAGCTTTTTTATTTCTAGCTGAGCCTGACCCCTCTGCGTGGGTGGTACGTCTGGTAGGGGTTTTGGCGGTTGTACTGGAGGGAAAGTGAGAGGAATTTTGTAACCCTCGGATATGATCTTCTGTACCCATGTGTCTTGAGTGATGGATTGCCAGGCTTCCGGGTACAGAGATAATCTTCCCCCGACTGCCTCCGAAGGTGGACAGTCGGGCAGCTTCTCAGGGATGCTGAAAGGGTTGGTCAGGGAAAGATTCCCTGGAACCCTGGTTTTGTGGACCCCCTCTGCCCCTGGGGCGGCGTCTGTTATTATTCCCCCCTCTGCCTCTAGGGGGAAATTCACCACGTGCGGCAGGCGCGACTCCCTGTGGTTTGCGTAAATAGAAGTTATGTTCTTACCATAACGTTCCATGTTAGTTGTCTTCTTCTCGCCTTCTTTCTTACTGGATGGGTTCGGAGCCGACCTCGGCTCCGACTCGGCCACTCTAAAGCTCGAGAGTTGGTTCCACCGGCTCGAGGCTGCTCCTATATCCCACAATGCTAGGCGTGAATTACCTCAGATCTCGTTTGTGAGCTAGGCCCAGCTAAAAATGCAACCAGAAATACTGGAAAGGGAGTACACCTATATAAGCAAAGGGAAAGAGGAAAGGTAACCTAAATCCTGATCCAGGAAAATATGCACCGCAGAGCATATAGTTATAGCAAAGAGGTGGTAGAAAGAGAGGTCATAATCAAACTCCTCCAGGTCTGTCCAGGCCAGGGGGAAGGAGGGTGGGACGCAAGAAAGAAGGCGAGAAGAAGACAACTAACATGGAACGTTATGGTAAGAACATAACTTCTATATGTTAAGTTGTCTATCTCACCTTCATTCTTGCTGGATGGGACCGCGTCCCTAGCACCTTGTCCCGGTGGCCTAACGGAACAGACTCTTGAGAACAGTGGTACCAAAGTTAGCTCTATGCCTAGAAGCTAAATCCAACTTATAATGTGAAATGAAAGTGTGAGGAGTAGCCCAAGTAGCCGCTGCACAAATGGTGTCAATAGGCAGTCTGTCTTGGAAGGCTATAGAAGTAGCCAAAGCTCTGGTGGAGTGGGCTTTAGGTTTGTTAGGCAGCTTTTGGTGTCTAATTTCATAAACAATAGAAATCAGAGATGTTAGCCATCTAGATAGCGATACCTTAGAAACAGAAAGTCCCTTTCTGCCTACCGCATAAGAGACAAACAGCTGGTCAGTTTTTCTGAATTGTTTGGTCCTATCCAAATAGTACCTTAACTGACGATGAACATCTAGCCAATGCAGTTTTTGTTCAGACCTATTAGAATATTCTGGAAAAACACAGGAAGGTCAATGCTTTGATTAAGGTTAGAAGCAGAGGCTACCTTAGGTAAAAAGGACGGGTTAGTCCGTAAAGATACCCTGTCTTTGTGGAACAACAGATATGGTGGTCGACAGCTGAGTGCATGAAGTTCTGAAACTCTTCTAGCTGAAGTAATAGCTACCAGAAAGAGAGTCTTCCATGATAGCAATTTTAAAGAACAGGAAGCTGCAGGTTCGAAAGGGGGGAGAATCAGAGAACTGAGAACTAAATTAAGGTCCCAAGGGGGAGGAGGATTTCTTATAGGAGGTCTGAGTAGAAAAACTCCTTTCAAAAGGCTTTGCAAAGCTTGTGGGACATTATGGCAGACTCTGAAATGCCCACATGAAAGTTAGATATAGCTGCCAATTGAACTTTGAGAGTAGAAGGAGATGAACCTGCATGAAAGAGTTCAGCTAGAAAATCAAGAACCATATGAATGGGAGCAGTGAAAGGATCTAAGTCCCTTCCTTGAGCCCAATAGGCAAAAGCTTCCACTTACTCAGATAAATCTTTCGAGTGGAAGATTTGTGGAAGCTATCAAAATATCTCGAACAGAGTGAGATATTTGAGGAAGCCTGGCTAAGGTTGGAACTGGAGGAACCAAGCAGTGAGGTTCAGAGAGGGAGGAGCGATGTAACTGACCCGACTGATGGATCAAAAGATCTGGAACTAGGTCCAGATGCCAAGGTTGCTCCAACAGAAATTGATGTAGAAAGGGGAACCAAACCTGTCGAGGCCAGTAAGGAGCAATGAGGATCAAAGAGGCCTTCTGAGCGATAGCTTTCTGTATCACTTGAGAGATTAGTGGGAAGGGAGGAAATGCATACAGAAGTCCCCGGGGCCAAACTTGGACTAGAGCGTCTCTGCTGGGCTGGTTTGGTAACGGGAATAGTGTGAAAAAATCTCTGCACTTGCTGTTTTGGGGAGTAACAAAAAGGTTGCAGCAAGGCTGATCCCACTTGATAAAAATTTCTCTTACAACAGAGTCTTTCAGAGACCACTCGTGAGGCATGAGGATAGCTCTGCTCAACTTGTCCGCGATGTGATTGGACTTCCCGGGGATGTGCGTTGCTATCAGAAACCGCTGAGAAGAAATCGCCCATTGCCACAGTCTGAGTGCTTCTCGACATAGGGGATAGGACCTGGTTCCGCCTTGTTTGTTGATATACCACACTACAGACATATTGTCCGTCTGGATTGCTATCGTTCCCAAGGGAAGAGAGTCTTGAAGGGCTTGCAACGCTAAAAGCACTGCTCTCATCTCTAGAACATTTATGTGCAAGTGGCATTCGTCTGCTTGCCATGTGCCCTGGACAGTTCTGCCCTGATAATGTCCCCCCACCCGATCAGGGAGGCGTCCGTTGTCAGAGTAGCAACCGGAGGGGAAGGAACAAAGGGTCTTCCCAATAAGAGCTGAGGGGAAGACATCCACCACAGAAGATGATTCTTGCATGTTTGCGTTATCATAATGGTGTGAGACATCGGAAGTTGCTGGTATGACCATTGTGTGAAGAACATCCATTGAAGGATTCTCATGTGGAATCTGGCTAATGGAAGCAGAGGTATGGCAGCCGCCATAATCCCCAATACTTTTAGAACTAACCTGGCTTTGACTCTGTTGTTGCCGAAGAGGAGCGAGACCAGTTTGTGTATGTCTGTTATTCTCTGATCTGTTAACCTCGCAGACATGTTGACTGTGTCTAGATTTGCGCCTATGAAGGTAATAGTATGACAAGGCGACAAAACAGACTTTTCGCAATTTATTGAAATGCCTAAGTTTTGACAAATGCGAAAGGTGTAGTCCCTGGCCATTAGAAGAAGATGCTTGGTGGGAGCTGTGAGGAGCCAGTCGTCCAAATATGGAAACACCTGGAATCCTTGACGTCTCAGGTGAGAAGCTACCACTGCCATGCATTTGGTAAACACCCGGGGGGCAGTGGTGAGACCAAAGGGCAGGGCCCTGAATTGAAAATGACTGGTTCCCAGCCTGAAGCGGAGGAATCTTCTGGAGCGTCTGTTCATTTTTATGTGATAGTACGCATCCTGAAGGTCTATAGAGCACATCCAGTTTTCCTTTCCCAATAGGGGAAGGATGGATTGTAGCGTGACCATCCGAAATCTTGTTTTCTTGACCGACTTGTTCAAGATACTGAGATCCAAAATTGGTCTCCAGTCCCCTGTTTTCTTTGGAACTAAAAAGAACCTGGAGTAGATTCCGGATCCTTGCTGGTCTGCTGGAACTGGCTGAATTGCTCTTTTTGTAAGCAGCTTTGAAATTTCCAAAGCTGCAAGATCCCTTTGAGCGGGTGGAACATCTGGAAGGGATTTTTTCGATTGGTTTGGAATGCGAACGAAGGGAATGGAATAGCTTCCGGAAATGATGGACTGTACCCACTTGTCTTGAGTTAGGGATAGCCAGGCTTCTGGGTACAGTGACAATCTTCCCCCGACTGCCTCCGAAGGTGGACAGTCGGGCAACACCTCAGGGATGCTGAAAGGGCTTATCGGAAAAAGTTTCTCGATTGCCCTGGTTCTGCAGACCCCCTCTGCCTCTAGGGCGACGTCTACCATTATTGTTCCCTCCTCTGCCTCTGGAGGGGAACCGACTCTGTGCGTCAGGCAAATTCCCTTGAGATTGTTTGCGGAACCACATTTTCCCACTTTTCTGGCATTTGGGGTAAGGTCTAGAAGGAGTAGAAAAACGGACTCCGACGGCAGACAGAGTTTTGCCATCCGTCTCGCACCTAGTCAAGGTTTCTTTCACTTGAGACCAAAGAGAGATGATCCATCAAACGGGGAATTAGTGAAAGACGTTTTAAAGGGGTCCGCAAAATTGCATAGTCGCATCCAGGCATGCCGTAAGGCGACACCTGTCCCTGCGGCTCTACTCGCTCCATCAGCCGCATATGAAAGGAGGCATGGAGGAGTTAGCTATCAATTCAGGGTAGTCAGCTGGGTGTTCATTTTGTCCTGAAAATCTGCAGCTGTAGGATCCTTCAACATCTCACTCGCTTCCTTGATCAAGTCTCTGGAGACGGGTGAAATGGCATAGGTAGTTCAGCGAACGCATTGCGAAGGTCGCTGACGAAAACATCCGCTTCCCATACCTGTCCATAGACCTAGATTCTTTGTTAGGGGGATGAACAGGCACTGAAGGATCAGCTAGTTCCTTCTTGGTGACAGCAGCTACCACCATAGCATCCACAGAAACACCTTTGGTCAGAAATTGTTTGTCAGTTGGTGCTGTTATAAATTTAGAAGGTCTCCTGGGGGTAGGGTCCACTGAGTCAGGAGCCGTCCAGGCCTTCTTTGCCACCACCTGCATGAGGGGATCAAAGGGGGGGACACCCAGGAGGTGGAAGGGCGAGAGCCAAACGCCTCAAGATACACAGATTCATCCTCCGAAGGGTTAAGGGCTGGCCAATTTCCCTCTGTTTCAGGATCTCTAGAATGTCCGCAAAGGAGACATCTTCAGAAGGGGAACGGGGGGAACCCTCGGAATCCTCTAAATCTGTGTCAGAGGTGACAGACTCAGGTGAGTCTATGTGCTTCCTCTTACACTTTCTCTTCCTAGGAGGCTCCCCTGCCAATTCAGGAGAGGCCTCGAAGAGGATGAGATCCCCACAGGGATTCTTGAGGAGCTGGCTCTCTGCGGTCAGGGATGAGGGAGTGAGTAGACATAACCTGAGGCACCAAGAGGGAGGGACAGACGGAGCCGACTGTGGAGTTGAACAAGGTTCCAACACACTCCGCATGACCTCGAGCACCCCTGTCAGGCAGAGCCAGAGGTCCCCGCTCCGAAGCTGAGAACCTCCCTCGGCACCGACAGAGATGGCTCGAGGCGATGTCGGAGCCGAACTCACCAGCGCCGAAGCACCGAGAGGGAGAGGGGTCGGACAAGGGTCCGATGCCACTCACCCTCGAGCCGACGAGGGAAGTCCGCCGAGATTCTTCAAAAGAAGAAATCGGAGCCGACGACGGAGCCGAAGACAAATGTATCGGCTCCGACGCTACCACAGTCTCGGTTCCGAGCGCTGCCCGAGCTCAAAGGAGTCGGAGGAGGAATATTAAGGGGAATAGGTTGAGGCATCGACTGATGAGTCGGGCTCTGAAGCATTTGGGCCAGTGCCTCGGACTTTAGAAGTCGACTCACTACCCTCTGGAGGTCATGATCCGAGAGCCTCGATGACCTGGAGGAGTGAGATCTGTGGCTCCGTTCAGACAGCAAGGGAGATGCTGGAGCCGAATGAACGGAGCCAAGGGATGGTGACCTCGACCTCTTTCTAGATGTCGGCTCCGATGGTCTGATCGAGCCGACCCAGGAATTAATACCTCGGCTCCAGCCGGAGCCGAGGAACCACAGAAGCTGCAGTCAGGACTCATCGGCTCCAGCCGGAGCCGATGCAGTAGCAGACTGAGCCTTAGGCCTCGACTCAGAAGCTGGAGTCGAGGTCTTAGAAGCCTGGAAGGTTTTCCCGAGGTAACAGATAGGGAACCTTCAGGCTTAAGCAAACCCCTTAGTATGAGTTTGTTTTTCCTTTCCTGCAGGACTCTGGGGCTGAAGCCATGGCATACAGCACAAGAGTCCTGCAGGTGTAAAGGTCCCAGGCAGTATACACAAGAAGTGTGACCGTCTGTCAGAGACATTTTCTGACAGCACGAGTCACACTTCTTGAAGCCTGAGACCTTTGAATCCTTGGACATTTTCAAGGAACCGAAGTGTAACCACACACAAAAAACACACACACACCGATTACACTGTCAGAAAAAATAAGTTAAATTACTTTAAATCAAAACTTCTGAAAAATAGAAGTTATGTTCTTACCATAACGTTCCATGTTAGTTGTCTTCTTCTCGCCTTCTTCTTGCTGGATGGGTTCGGAGCCGACCTCGGCCACTGCCACTCTAAAAGCTCGAGAGTTGGTTCCACCGGCTCGAGGCTCCCCTTATATCCCACAATGCTAGGCGAGAGTTACCTCAGATCTCGTTTGTAAGCTAACCCCAGCTTATAATAGTAATAGAGCAACTCTAAAAGAGTCCACCTCTAACAATAGGGAGAAAGAAAGGTGACCTACATCCTGATTCAGGAAATATGCAAACAGCATATGCCTAAGAAAAGAGGTGGTAGAAAGAGAGGTCACAATCACAACTCCTCTAGGTCTGTCCAGGCCAGGGGGAAGGAGGGTGGGGCGCAAGAAGAAGGCGAGAAGAAGACAACTAACATGGAACGTTATGGTAAGAACATAACTTCTATATGTTAAGTTGTCTATCTCGCCTTCATTCTTGCTGGATGGGACCGCGTCCCTAGCACCTTGTCCCGGGTGGCCTAACGGAACAGACTCCTGAGAACAGTGGAACCAAAGTTAGCTCTATGCCTAGAAGCTAAATCCAACTTATAATGAGAAATGAAAGTGTGAGGAGTAGCCCAAGTAGCCGCTGCACAAATGCTGTCAATAGGCAGTCTGTCTTGGAAGGCTAAAGAAGTAGCCAAAGCTCTGGTAGAATGGGCCTTAGGTTTATTAGGCAGCTTTTGGTGTCTAATCTCATAAACAAGGGTAATCAGAGATGTAAGCCATCTAGATAATGATACCTTTGAAACTGAAAGTCCTTTTCTGCTTTCTGCATAGGAGATAAACAGTTGGTCAGATTTTCTGAATTGTTTTGTTCTATCCAAATAGTATCTCAACTGACGATGAACATCTAGCCAGTGTAATTTTTGTTCAGACCTATTGGAATATTCTGGAAAAAGACAGGAGGACAATGCTTTGATTTAGATTTGACGTCGAGACTACCTTAGGCAAGAAGGACGGGTTGGTTCGTAAGGATACCCTGTCCTTATGGAACAATAGATAAGGAGGTCGACAGCTGAGTGCATGAAGTTCTGAGACTCTTCTAGCTGAAGTAATAGCTACCAGAAAGAGAGTCTTCCATGATAGCAATTTTAAAGAACAGGAGGCTGCAGGTTCGAAAGTGGTAGAATCAAAGAAGTAAGAACTAAATTTAGGTCCCAAGGAGAAGGAGGATTTCTTATAGGAGGTCTGAGAAGAAAAACTCCTTTCAAAAAGGCTTTGCAAAGCTTGTGGGACATTAAGGCAGACTCAGAAATACCTACATGAAAGTTAGAGATAGCTGCCAATTGAACTTTAAGAGTAGAAGGGATGAACCTGCATGGAAGAGTTCAGCTAGAAATTCAAGGACTATTTGGATGGAAGCAGTGAAAGGATCTATGTCCCTTCCTTGAGCCCAATATGTGAAACGTTTCCACTTACTCAAATAAATCTTCCTAGTGGAAGATTTATGGGAAGCTATCAAAATATCTCGAACAGAGCGAGATAATTGAGGAAGCCTGGCTAATGTTGGAACTGGAGGAACCAAGCAGTGAGGTTCAGAGAGGGGAGGGAGCGATGTAACTGACCCAATTGATGGATCAAAAGGTCTGGAACTAGGTCCAGATGCCAAGGTCGCTCCAGTAGAAATTGCTGTAGAAAGGGGAACCACACCTGTCGAGGCCAGTAAGGAGCAATGAGGATCAACGAGGCCTTCTGAGCGATAGCTTTCTGTATCACCTGAGAGATTAGTGGGAAGGGAGGAAATGCATACAGAAGTCCCCGGGGCCAAACTTGGACTAGAGCGTCTCTGCTGGGTTGGCCTGGTAAAGGGAATAGAGTGAAATAATGTCTGCACTTGCTGTTTTGGGGAGTAGCAAAAAGATCGCAGCAAGGCTGACCCCACTTGAGAAAAATCTCTCTCACAACAGAGTCTTTCAGAGACCACTCGTGAGGCATGAGGATAGCTCTGCTCAATTTGTCCGCTATTTGATTGGACTTCCCGAGGATGTGCGTTGCTATCAGAAAACGCTGAGAAGAAATCGCCCATTGCCACAATCTGAGAGCTGCTCGACACAGGGGGTAGGACCTGGTTCCGCCTTGTTTGTTGATGTACCACACTACAGACATATTGTCTGTCTGGATTGCAATCGTTCCCAAGGGGAGAGAGTCTTGAAGGGCTTGCAACGCTAAAAGCACTGCTCTCATCTCCAGAACATTTATGTGCAAGTGGCATTCGTCTGGTTGCCATGTGCCCTGGACCGTCCTGCCCTGATAATGCCCCCCCCACCCGATCAGGGAGGCGTCCGTTGTCAAAGTAGCAACCGGAGGGGGGGGAACAAATGGTCTTCCCAACCAAAGCTGAGGGGAAGACATCCACCACATGAGATGATTTCTGCACGCCTGCGTGATCATAATGGTATGGGACATTGGAAGTTGCTGGTATGACCATTGTGTAAAGAGCATCCATTGAAGGATTCTCATGTGGAATCTGGCTAATGGAAGCAGAGGTATGGCAGCCGCCATAATTCCCAACACTTTCAGAACTAACCTGGCTTTGATTCTGTTGTTGTTGAAAAGGAGTGAGACCAGTCTGTGTATGTCTGTTATTCTCTGATCTGTTAGCCTCAGACATGTTTACTGTGTCTAGATTTGCCTATGAAGGTAATAGTACGACAAGGCGACAAAACAGACTTTTCGCAATTTATTGAAATGCCTAACTCTTGACAAATGCGAAAGGTGTAATCCCTGGCCATCAGAAGGAGATGCTTGGTGGGGGCTGTGAGGAGCCAGTCGTCCAAATATGGAAACACCTGGAATCCTTGTCATCTCAGGTGAGAAGCTACCACTGCCATGCATTTGGTAAACACCGGGGGGGGGGGCAGTGGTGAGACCAAAGGGCAGGGCCCTGAATTGAAAATGACTGGTTCCCAGCCTGAAGCGGAGGAATCTTCTGGAGCGTCTGTTCATTTTTATGTGATAGTACGCATCCTGAAGGTCTATAGAGCACATCCAGTTTCCTTTTCCCAATAGGGGAAGGATGGACTGCAGCGTGACCATCCGAAATCTTGTTTTCTTGACTGATCTGTTCAAGATACTGAGATCCAAAATTGGTTTCCAGTCCCCTGTTTTCTTTGGAACTAAAAAGAACCTTGAGTAGATTCCGGATCCTTGCTGGTCTGCTGGAACTGGCTGAATTGCTCTTTTTGCAAGCAGTTTTGAAATTTCCAAAACCGCTAGATCCCTTTCTGGGTGGAACATCTGGAAGGGATTTTTTTGATTGTTTCGGAATGCGAAGAAAGGGAATAGAATAGCCTTCGGAAATGATAGACTGTACCCACTTGTCTTGAGTCAGGGATAGCCAGGCTTTTGGGTACAGTGACAACCTTCCCCCGACTGCCTCCGAAGGTGGGCAGCCGGGCAACACCTCAGGGATGCTGAAAGGGCTTATCAGAGAAGGCTTCTCGATTGCCCTGGTTCTGCGGAGCCCTCCTGCCTCGAGGGCGACGTCTACCATTGTTATTCCCGCCTCTGCCTCTGGCGGGGTAACGACTTTGTGCGTCAGGTGAAGTCCCTTGATTTTGTTTACGGAACCACATTTTCCCACTTTTCTGGCCTTTGGGGTAAGGCCTAGAAGGAGTAGAAAAACGGACTCCGACGGCAGAAAGAGTCTTGCCATCAGTCTCGCACCTAGTCAAGGTTTCTTTCACTTGAGGACCAAAGAGAGATGATCCATCAAACGGGGAGTTAGTAAAAGACGTCTTGAAGGGGTCCGCAAAATTGCATAGCCGCATCCAGGCATGTCTACGTAAGGCCACACCTATCCCTGCGGCCCTACTCGCTCCATCAGCCGCATAAGAAAGGAGGCGCATGGAGGAGTTGGCTATGGAGTTAAGGGTAGCCAGCTGAGTGTTCATTTTATCTTGAAAACCCGCAGCTGTAGGATCCTTCAACATGTCACTCGCTTCTTTAATCAAGTCTCTTTGAAGACGAGTGAAATGGCACAGGTAGTTCAGCGAACGCATAGTAAATGTCGCTGACGAAAACATCCGCTTCCCGTACCTGTCCATGGACCTAGATTCCTTGTTAGGTGGATGGACAGGTACTGAAGGATCAGCTAGTTCCTTTTTGGTGGCAGCAGCTACCACCATAGCATCCACAGAAACTCCTTTTGTCAAGAACTGCTTGTCTGCTGGTGCCGTTATGAATTTGGAGGGTCTCCTGGGAGTGGGATCTACTGAATCAGGAGCCGTCCATGCCTTTTTAGCAACCAACTGCATGAGGGGGTCAAAGGGGGGGGACACCCAGGAGGTGGAAGGGCGAGAGCCAAATGCCTTAAGATATACGGATTCATCCTCCGAAGGGTTAAGGGCTGGCCAAATTCCCCTCTGCTTCAGGATCTCTAGAATGTCTGCAAAAGAGACATCTTCAGAAGGGGAACGGGGGGAACCCTCGGAATCATCTAAATCTGTATCAGATGTGATTGACTCAGGTGAGTCAATGTGTTTCCTCTTACACTTCCTCTTCCGAGGGGGCTCTTCTGCCAAATCAAGAGAGGCCTCGGAAGAGGATGAGATCCCCACAGGGGGTTCCTGAGGAGCTGGCTCTCTGCGGTCCGGGATGAGGGAGTGAGTCGACTTGACCTGAGGCACCGTAGAGGGAGGGGCGGACGGCGCCGACTGTGGAGTAGAGCCAGGCTCTAACACACTCCGCATGACCTCGAAAGCACCCCTGTCAGGCAAAGCCAGAGGTCCCCGCTCCGAGAAGCTGAGAACCCCCCTCGGCACCGACAGTGATGGCTCCGAGGCCGATGTCGGAGCCGAACTCACCAGCGCCGAAGCTCCGAGAGGAAGAGCGGGGTCGGACAAGGGTCCGATGCCACTCACCCCCTCGGAGCCGACGATGGAAGTCCGGCGCCGAGATTCCTCCAAGGAAGAAATCGGAGCCAACGATGGAGCCGAAGACAATTGTATCGGCTCCGACGCTACCACAGTTTCGGTTCCGACACGACCCGGCTCCGAGCTCAACGGAGTCGGAGGAGGAATATATTGATGGACAAGGGCAGGCATCGACTGATGAGTCGGGCTCTGAAGCATCTGGGCTAGTGCCTCGGACTTGAGAAGTCGACTCACTACCCTCTGAAGGTCATGATCTGATAGCCTCGATGACCTAGAGGAATGAGATTTATGGCTCCGTTCAGACAGCAGGGGAGATCCTGGAGCCGAATGAACGGAGCCAAGGGACGGTGACCTGGACCTCTTCCTCGATGTCGGTTCCGAAGATCTTGACGGAGCTGACACGGGAACTTCAATAACCTCGGCTCCAGCCGGAGCCGAGGGAACCACAGAAACTGTGGACTGAGACTCATCTGCTCCAGCCGGAGCCGATGTAGGCGGAGGTTTAGAAACCTTAGGTCTCGGCTCAGATGCTGGAGCCGAGGACCTAGAAGCCTTAGAGGGCTTCCCAGAGACAGAAAGGGAATCCTCCGGCTTAAGAAGACCCCTCAGGATCAACTTATTTTTCCTTTCCTGCAGGACCCTGGGGCTGAAGCCGTGGCATACAGCACAGGAGTCCTGCAGGTGCAAAGGCCCCAGGCAATAGACACAAGAAGTGTGACCGTCTGTCAGAGACATTTTCTGACAGCACGCATCACACTTCTTGAAGCCTGAGACCTTTGTGTCTTTAGACATCCTAAACAAAAGTGTAATCACACACACTCAACAAACACACTGATTACACTAAACTACTTTTAAAACTCAAAAATAAACAATTAACTAAAGTTTACCGAGAGTAAGACACACACACAACTAGGGGATGGAGAAAGGCCAGAAGGCCCGAGAGAGAACTTTAAAAGTTTTTTTTTAGAAAAAAAAATTGGGATTTTCGGAAAAAGGGGCAGAAAAACCCACTACTCTAAGGGAAATATACTTAAATTCAAAAATATAGGGTTTTAAGTGATCTAAATTTACCAAAATTACACTTACCAACAAGCCGGTAGAAAACCAACACCTCGATGCTGTAGCGGCAAACGAGATCTGAGGTAACTCTCGCCTAGCATTGTGGGATATAAGGGGAGCCTCGAGCCGGTGGAACCAACTCTCGAGCTTTTAGAGTGGCCGAGTCGGAGCCGAGGTCGGCTCCGAACCCATCCAGCAAGAATGAAGGCGAGATAGACAACTTAACATGTTAAGTTAAGTTAAAGGTATAAACCCCTACCAAAACACATACACACAGTGTAAGGGATGGGAGGGCCCGAAGGCCTAAGGAAAGAACTTATTAGTTCTTGAAGAAGGGGCTGAATAAGGGTAGAAAGGATAAAATATCCTCTACACTAAAGGTAAAAAGGGAAAAAACTAAGCTAAAGGAAGTTTAAACAGTTATTAGACTAATCTAATTAAAACTGACCTGGAGCCGGTAGAAACACAACCTCGATCGCTGTAGCGGCAAACGAGATCTGAGGTAATTCACGCCTAGCATTGTGGGATATAGGGGCAGCCTCGAGCCGGTGGAACCAACTCTCGAGCTTTAGAGTGGCCGAGTCGGAGCCGAGGTCGGCTCCGAACCCATCCAGCAAGAATGAAGGCGAGATAGACATCCACATCTTTCCACCCCTCTGTTCCTTAGGATAAGGTCTAGAAGGCGTGGAAAAACGGACTCCCACGGCAGAGAGAGTCTTACCATCTTGCTCGCATCTGGTGAGGGTATTCTTCACCTGAGGCCCGAACAATTCCGAACCGTCAAAGGGGGTGTTGGTGAAGGATGCCTTGAAGGGGTCGGCAAAATTACAGAGTCGCATCCAAGCATGGCGTCTCAACGCAACGCCTGTGCCAGCGGCCCTACTCGCTCCATCGGCTGCATAAGAGATTAGCCGCATGGAGGAGTTAACAATGGAGTTTAGGGTAGCCAGCTGAGAGTTTATTTTGTCCTTAAACCCCGCAGCAGAAGGATCCTGTACCGTTTCACCCAGCTCTGTGAGCAAGTCTCTTTGAAGGCGGGTGAAATGACATAAATAGTTCAGCGATCGCATAGAAAATGTCACTGAAGCAAAGGTCCGCTTGCCGTACCTGTCCATGGTCCTAGACTCTTTGTTAGGAGGATGAACAGGTACAGAAGGATCAGCTAATTCCTTCTTAGTGGCTGCTACTACCACCATAGCATCAACTGAAACACCTTTGGTGAGAAAGGATTTGTCATCTGGTGCAGAAATACATTTCGAAGGCCTCCTAGGGGTAGGTTCCATTGAATCAGGAGCTGCCCACGCCTTTCTAGCCACTACCTCCATTAGTGGGTCGAAAGGGGGAGACACCCAGGAGGTGGAAGGGCGAGATCCAAAGGCGTCAAGGTAAACCGACTCATCCTCAGAAGGTTTGAGAGTGGACCAATTTCCCCTCTGTCTTAGGATCTCCAGGATGTATGAAAAGGAGACATCCTCAGAGGGGCATCTGGGGGAACCCTCTGACTCATCCAAGTGTGTCTGACGTGACAGACTTGAGGGAATCTATGTGCTTCCTCTTGCACTTTCTTTTCCTAGGGGGTTCCCCTGAAACTTCAGGGGAACCCTCGGAAGAGGAGGAGACACCCAAAGTGGGTACCTTACGCTTTGGATCTCTGCTGTCGGGTATAGGAGGGTGGCCAGAGATCGTAACAGGCACTAAAGAGGGAGGAGCCGCAGAACTTAACCTTGGAGTGGACACTGGGTCCAGCACACTCCTCATCACCTCAAAGGCTCCCCTATCAGACACCAAAGGTGGCCCTGGCTCCGAAGAGGCCAGAACCCCCCCCGGAACCGACAAAGAAGGCTCCGAGAATGATGTCGGGGCCGAACTAACCAGAGCCGAAGCTCCGAGAGGGAGAGCGGGGTCGGACAAGGGTCCGATGCCACTCGCCCCCTCGGAGCCGACAATGGAGTCCTGGCGCCCGGACCTCTCCATGGACGGAACCAATAAAGAGGTCGGAGCCGACGACACCGGAGCCGAAGGAGGGGGTATCGGCTCCGACGTGGGCAAGGTCACGGTTCTGACAAACTCCGGCTCCGAACTCGAGAGATGAGTCGGAGGAGGAATGGATAACTGTATCGAAGGAGCCACAGTCTGGTGAGATGGGCTCTGAAGCATTTGGGCCAATGCCTGGGACTTTATGAGTCTAATGACCACCCTCTCGATGTTGTGATCGGAGAGCCTGGAAGACCTCGATGAATGAGTCCTATGACTCCGCTTCGATAGAAGGGGGGACCTCGGAGCCGATCTGACAGACTCTAAAGAAGGGGACCTAGAGCGCTTGCGTGCTGGGGTCGGCTCCGATGATGGTTTCGAAGCGGAACCCACTTTGCTCACCTCTGAGCCAGCCGGAACCGAGGTCGGAGCCGTCTCGACAACACCAGCCCTCGGCTCAGAAGTTGGAGCCGAGGGTTTGGCGGTTTTTGATGGCTTCCCCGAGCCAGACTTGGATGGGGAGTCATCAGGCTTTAACAAGCCCCTTAGAATAATCTTGTTACGCCTTTCCTGCAGGACTCTTGAACTAAATCCGTGACAAACGGAACAAGAGTCCTGCAGGTGTAAAGGCCCCAAGCAATAGACACAAGAAGTGTGACCGTCTGTCAGAGACATTTTCTGACAGCACGAGTCACACTTCTTGAATCCCGAGACCTTAATGTCTTTGGACATTGCCCTAAGACAGTCACACAATCAGTATACACACTCACTCACTTACACACAAAGGGGAGATGAGGGGACTGATTAAAAGAACACACACACACACACAAAGTTGAGTAAAGAAACTAAGGCCTGTAGGCCTGATTATAAAAGTTAACTACAGGGGTGGGTAGGGCTTACGAAAACAAACTCTATCAAGTAAAAAAAATCAATAGGGAACAAAGTAGGGGAAAAAAAGCCTAATAACTATCTCAAAAAATTTGAAATTCGTTGAAAATAATCCTTTACTGACCTGAGCCGGTAAAAAAGCAACCTCGCAGCGAAGTGGCAAACGAGATCTGGGGAGTTAGCGCATGGTATTGTGGGATATAGGGCTGCCTCGAGCCGGTAAAAATAGCTCTCGAGCTATAATATAGGCCGAGTCGGAGCCGAGGATCGGCTCCGAACCCATCCAGCATGAATGAAGGCGAGAATGACAACTTACCATCAGTAGTTCTGCAGTAGGCTGCTTTCTGAAGAAACTATACCAGCAAGAGAACTGGGGGATACATGTACAGAAGCCCTGGGGGCCAAGCATACAGCAGAGAATCCCTGGGTGACTGTCCTGGTGGGAGAGGGGAGTAGGGCTTAATAACTGTTGCACTTGGTGTTGGATGGGGAACTGAAAATATCCCAATGGCAAAAAATCTGTGTTACAGCCCTCAGATTTAGAGACCACTCATGAGGTAACAAAATGCTCCTTCTGAGGCTGTCTGCCAGAATGCTGTATTTCTCCGGGACATGTACTGCCACCATAAACGACTGCTAAGAAATCACCCATTGCCAAACCCTCATGGCCTCTTAATAAAGAGGATAAGAATGTGTTCCCCCTGTTTGTTCAGATAGTAAATGACCAACATATTGTCCATCTGAAATGTAATCATACCTTAGGGAAGTACATCCTGAAAGGTCTTCAACGTGAGAAGGACTGCTCTCATTTCCAGAACACTGATGTGAAGATGGCCCTATGTAGATGACCAGGTCCTTTGAATCATCCCTCCCTTCAAAATGCCCCACCCCCCACCACAGGAGAGAGGTGTCCTTGGCCAAAGGAGATAAAATAATGGATGGTCTCCCATTGGTTACTAAAGGAGACCACAACCACCAATGAATTTGGTTGTGACATACCTTTCTCATTCATATTGGAAAGACCATTAGATGGGTTAGAAAAGTCCACTGAATAGCCAGGGTTCATTGCACAGCCCTCATATGAGATCTGTCTAGAGGAACCAACCCTATAGATGCTGCCATAAGACCCAAAAGCCTCATAACCACTTCAGTTGAGGAGTTTGAGACTGCAAGCACTAACAAGGCCTGAGCATGAAGACTGGACACTCACAACAGTGGTAGGCTGCCTATCTAATTCACTGTGTCCAGGCAACAACCTATGAACTTTAAAATTTCAACTGTCTGAAGGCTCAACTTGGGGTAATTGACTGTAATGCCTAAGTGGTCACACAGATGGAGTAAGGTATACTTTGTCATCATCAACGATGCTCATGTGGGGGAGGAAAGGTGCCAACCATCTAGGTATGGAATGATCCGGAATCCCTGCAGCCAGAACTAGGCACGACCATTGCCATACATTTTATAAACACCTGGAGGTAATGGTGAGTCCAAATGTCAGGGTCCTGAACTGGAAATAACTGGTTCCCAGCTGGAAGTGCAGAAACCTCCTAGAGAGTCTATCCATCTGGAAATGAAGGTAAGCATCATTGAGGTGTATCAAGCACATCTAATCATCTTTCTCAGCAGAAGTAAGATAGACTGCACCATGGCCATCAAGAACTTTGTCTTTTTCATGAAATGAGTCAGTTTGCTTAAATCCAAAATCAGCTGAGGTCCTGTAACTTTTTCGGAACTAAAACAAATCTGGAATGGACCCTGGGTCCTTGCTGGTCTGGTGGGACCTCCTGGATGACTCAGTTTGCTAGCAGCTTGTGGATCTCTGCTGCTGCTGTCTGCAATTTCTGATGAAGTAGAATGTCTGGAAATTGCTTTTAATGAAAGTATGGCATTTGTAAAAATGGAATGTTTTCACCTCTGGATAGGACTCTTAGCACCCATGTGTCCAAGGTGATGGCCTCACTAGCTGTTTGGTAAACATTGAAATGATCCCTGACTGCCTCCAGAGTAGGACAGTCAGGCAACCTGTTAGGATCACTGGAAGGGCCCACCAGAGAAAGCCCCATGGATCTCCTGATTCTGCGGGCCACCCCTACCTGGTGGGTACCGTCCATTATAATTCCCCCCACCCCCAGACCCTGGACATCAGAAAGAACCCCCTGAAGAAGTGTCCTGAGAAGACTACTGCAATTTTCTGAAGAAGAAATGCTTGTCCCCTTTTTGATTCCTTAAAAAGGTCCACTGCAGGGTGACAAAGCACACTCCTATGGTGGACAACATCTTTCCATCTTGTTCGCTCCTCATTAGAGTACCCTTGAATTTCAGCCCAAAGCAAGAAGAGCCATCAAAAGGGGATTGACAAAGGACACCTTGAAGCAGTTCATAAAGTTAGATATCCACATTCAAGTGTGGCGACATAGCAGTGCCTTAGCCAGCCATTCAGGATGCTCCATCAGCTGTGTTCAAAATGAATCGCATGGACATGTTAGTGATAAAATGCATGGTAGATAACTGAGTATCCAACAACTCCTAAGTCACTGAAGACTGCTGTGTCTTAACAGTCCTTGACACTTCAGACACCAAATCAGGTTAAAGCCTTGTGAAGTGAGACAAATAATTAAACGTTCTCAGTGTAAAAGTAGCTAAGGTATAGAAGCACTTCCCCAAATGATCCAAAGCCCAAGACTCGCTGTCCAGGAGATGGACCAAGGCGATCTCCTCAGAAATCTCTTTCTTGGTGGACACCACCACCACAACAGCACCTACGGTTGAGCCCTTACTCCAATGCGGCCAGTCTTTGGGGGGAGCAAGAATCTTGTCCCGTTTCTTGGTAATCAGCTCCACTGTGTTGGGTTCCTTCCACATCCCACACCTCCAGGACACTAGGTCTATAAGAGCATCTGGAGAAGGAACCACCTGAGGCATGAATGGGCCTACACCGAAGGCCTCCAAGAATACTGACTCCTCCAGAGAAGAGGCTTCAGTGGTCCAGCCTTAGCATTAGCGAAGCAGCTCCAACAAACTGCAAAAAGAGGCATCATCCCATGGAGACATAGAGGATCCCTTTCCTTCATCAAGGTCAGTAATTTCCATGAGAAACTCCTACAAGAATTCCAGGTGTTTCCTCTTACAAATCCTCTTCGCTGAAAACTTCCACTCTGATGAAGCCAAAGGGGAAGGAGAAGAGGTGGAAAGCCCCACCAAGGAGGCAGTATATGTATGGAGACACACTGATGCAGGCTGTCCCAGAGCAGATAGATGACTGGCTACAGACCCAGATGAAAAAGGGGAAGGGACACCAGCCGGTGAAACCTGACCCTTCTCTTGAGTGGAGAACATCCTCTCTAGAACATCGAAAGCTGAGGCAGAAGCTGTCATCTCAGAATGGAGTTTACCAGTACGCAAAGGAAACAAAGAGAGTCCTGAAACCAAGGGAGCTATCCCCAGCTTTGATATCAAGATCAGAGCCAAGTTGTCCAAAGCTGAAGCCAAAGTGGAAGAGATGATCCTGATCCAGAAACCCCCTGCTTCAACACCAAGGCTACGAGATCCTGAATACCTTGAAGAAGTTGGAGTCAAAACAACCAAGGAATGGGTCAGAGCCAAAGATGGTCAAGTTGTTGGATCTGACCCTGAAGGTGGGAACACAGCTGGGACCACAGCCCTTGGATTCAAAGAAACCAATGGAGAAAGCCAAGCAAACAGAACCAAGGTGGCCTGGGACTGGCCCAGCCCTTTGTGCCTGTAAAAAAGATCTAATCAAATGCTCCAAATCAGAAGTTTTGATGCTGCCCACTGACTTGACAACCAGATGGATGACACCACTGATGGGGATTTGGAAGACCTTTTGGAGGAGGATCAACCTGTCTGTCTGATCCAGGCTGTAGATGCTCAGAACTGCAGAGGGAAGGAGAAGACTTCAGTAATGTTGACAGTGGTGTGGAAGGGGAAAAGGGTGAAACTGCTCTACCAGATGGGTCTCCTTTAAGCAGAAAAGGGCTTGGAAGACTTGCAGATGGAGACAAACCCTTTCTAGCTGATGGAACTGATGGTGATCGATCCAGAAGAGTCAGAGCTGATGTTAGTGCTGGGGTAGCTGGGAAAAACCAAAGGTCATGGAATCCTCAGGTGTGGTGAACCCAAAGGAGAAAGACCATGGACTAATGAAGAACAGGATCTCTAGTGATCCCCTTTTCAAAGACTTGGAGTCCCACGGAAGATGCTTCTTGGATCCAGCATTTGCACCCAAGGGAGAAGCACCCAAGACCTGGAGGGAAGAAGTCCTCAGAGGACCAACTTGGCCCTGAGTACATTAATAGCCTTGGACCTGAACCCTTCACAAATGGAACAGCCAGAGTCCAGATGCAAAGGACTCAAGAAATACACACACTTAAGGTTTGTGTTTGGTGATGGCTGCTTGTGCCCACAGATCATGCATTTCTTAAAACCCTTATCCATAATCAAATTACAGAAATCACAACATTACAAAAACAATACACTCAACTCACTAACTAAAGAAATTTAAACACTCAAGAAACAAAGATTTAGGCTAATAAAACAACCTATCTACCTAACACACATGCAAACTGACCTAACACTAAATGTAGGGTAAGGGAATAAATTTGAAGGGAAAAAGATGCACTACACTAGTGATACAACAAAGGATGCACAACGCAAAGCCAAGAATGAGCTGCCGACCTGGATGGCAGCAAAGTAGATCTGGGGATTACAGTGAGGAGCAGGGGATTGTGTGTAAAGGAGGTGGATCCAAGCAAGAAGACGACTTTGGAATTGGGTGGTGTCAGATCTAAGTCAGATCTGAAGTCCCACAGGTTGAAGCCAGATTTATTTATTTATTTTTATTTATTTTACACTTGTTGACCGGGATAGTCCGACTGGATCAAAGTCCATTTACAGCGGAGGCCCGGGGAGATAAGCTCCAAATATATACAAGTACCAATACAAATTAAGAAAATAATAAAAATAAAATAAAAATGCAGATAGAAAATGCATTCAGACTAAATAGTACAAATTTACACGTAGGTTATTTCCAAAAGTATATAGTTAAGCATTGAGTAGGCAAGTTTACAGGATAGAAATTACCCTGGTTGTAGTCAGGAGAAATTAACTATAGCTATTAGATAAGTAAATTACATTCATGTTGATGGCCTAGCCAGGCTTGTCACAGTGGCATAGCCAATTTAATGCCAGATGTTGTTTAATTGTGGCCTTAAATTGGCATAGGGAGGAGAGCATGGTCATGCCAGCTGGAAGTATGTTCCAGATTCTACCTACCGAGTTTGCAAATAGGGCCATGCCAGCTGCATTGCTAATTTTAATTGTCTGGATTCATAGCTTATTAGAGGAGCAGAGCAATCATGTGCTGTTATGGGGGAGGATAGTATTTCTAAGGGCTGGTGTATTATCTGGGTTGTAGACGATTTTGTTGGCTATTATCAGCAGATTGTACTGGATTAGATTAGGAAATTCCAGCCATCCAAGCTATTTGAGGTTGATGCAGTGATGGGTTCTGAAAGACAGGCCTGTTGCAAACCTGGCAACGTGATTATAACAGCTTATTAGTCTACTAAGCTCAGTTTTATTTATATTGGTGAAAAGGGGGGAGGCGTATAGGAGTGTTGAAAGTAGGTGGGAGCGAGCAATGGCTATTTTAGCTGGAGGGGTGAGGAAGGCTTTGATTCTATAGAGTGACCCAAGTCTTTTATTGATGTTCTTGATTTTTTGATTTACATGGTGGTCAAATTTTAAGTTATTGTCTATAATGACACGCAGTAATTTTGTATTGGGGTCGGGGGAGATGACTGTGCCGTCTTTTGCATTTATGGTGAAAGAGAAGGGTACAGACCTTTGGGTTGGTGGGAATATGAACATTTTAGTTTTTTGGGATTAAGTAGTAGACAATGCTTGGAGAGCCAGTTTTCTATGGTAGTGAATGTAGACTGGGTATCAGTCTTTAAGTCAATGGGAGATAGAGCTGTGCAGATCAGAGTGGAGTGGTCAGCATACTGGATACAGCTGATGTTTGGTATGATAGTAGGCAGGTCATTAATAAAGATGGAAAACAATAGTGGTCCTAATATGGAGCTGTGTGGTACTCCAAGAGTGTATGGTAATAGATTAGAGAGCTTATTCTGCCAGAGGACTGCCTGTTGTCTGTCATTAAGATAGGATGTAAACCAAAGGAGGACTTAAGGATCTCAGCAGAGGGTTTGTAGGGTATGAATCATAAGTTGGTGATCAACCATATCAAATGCCTTGGAAAGATCCAAGAAGAGGGCAGAGGAAGTGCGATTATAGTTGCAGTTATTGTTTATTGTGTTAGTGAAAGACAATAGGGCTGTGGTAGTACTATGATGTGGGCGAAAGCCGTGCTGGGTATCAGCCATAAGGTGATTCTGGATTAGGTGTTGCATGAATTGTTTATGTATACATTTCTCCATAATCTTTGCATGTGGAGAGAGTATGGCTATGGGCCTATAATTTGAGTATTCAGTAGAGGAACCTCCTTTATGTAAGGGAATAACATAGGACGTTTTCCAGACGATAGGAATTTTGGCTTCTGTTATGGTGCGATTGATTAGAATTGAGATTGGATAGGCAATGGCATCTGCTGACATTTGCAGGTATTCAGCTGGGAGTTGGTCAGCAGAGAGTGTGGTGGGTTTTAATTTTTTGATCAGACTGCAGATAAAAGAAGTTGACGCAGGCTTAAAGCTGAACAAACTTTGGCTATTAGAGGTAGTGGTATTAGAGTCAGGGGAACTAGGAGGTAGTTGGGTGGCAAGAGCTTGAATAGTTTCAGTAAAGAAATGGTTGAAACTATCTGCGACCTCTTCTGGGGGTTTATTAGTGGTGGCAGTGGGGCTAGGTGTAGATGTTTCACCAGGATGAAGTAACTTGTTGAGCCCAGTCCAGAACTTTTGAGGATTGTTCTGATTAGCCATCTGTAACCTATAATAGTATTGTTTTTTAACTTGTAAGACAAGTCTTTTAGTTTCATTCCTAGCACGCCTTATTTATTATGATCATGGGTGTCTTTGGTAAGATGCCAGGTAGCCCAGAGTTTATTTCTGCAGGTTATTTTTAGTCTTGACTCTTTAGAATGCCAAGGTACGTTTTTACTTTTTGTTCACTTTAGGCGGGCAGGAGCATGTTAGTCAAGAATTTCAAGAAATTTATTGTTAAAATAGGTGACAGCCTCCTCTAAAGGGAGATACTTTAGTTTAGACCAGTTGCAAGAGTTAAATTCCAGTTGAAATTTGTCAGGGTCAAGGTCTCTTTTGCTTCTAACTTTCCTGAGCAGGGGTTGTTGTGGGATAATGGCTTTTTGTTTAACTATGTAAGTGAGAAGGTGATCGCTTAGATCATCGGGGAGGGTACCTGCAGTGTACATTTGGGGGTTACTATTTACAAGTATCCAATCTAGTATACTTTCTTTTTAGGTGTGTTTGCCTAATCTGGTAGGGGTGGCTATGGTTTGAGTAAATGCATGGAGGTTGATGTGGGTGGAGGGGGATTTTGAGGATCAGGTACCCCAGTCAATATTAAAGTCTCCCAGGACTAGGGTTTCTTGGGGGTAGTGAGAGGCTAGACAGTGAAGAGTGTCTTCAACTGTGGCTACATTGTTACCAGGGGGGAATGTACATGCAAATTATGTTAATGCTTTTATTTTTGTTGAGTTGAAAATTGGTTGCTAGTATTTCAGAGTTATTGATCTGAGGTGGTTGAATTACTTCTGTGGTCACATTCAGCTCAGATTTATAGAAAACAGCTAGCCCCCCCCCCCCCACCTCTTTCCTAGAAGCCCGATCCAGCCTGTGTAGATTGTACCCAGGCGGTAGAATTTAATTTTCAATAGCGGAAGGTTTTAGCCAAGTCTCAGACAGACATAGTATCTCAGGGGAATAAACAGCTAAGAGGGCATGCAGTTCATGTACTTTTTTGTTAATACTCCTAATATTAAGATGACATACCAAGAGGGAGTTAGTTGGTCTACTGATTATGTTCTTGTGGTTTAAGTCACAGTTAGAAGGTGAGTAGGGGGTAGTTGGGCCTGGGTTAGGGTGTATGTCTCCACTGAGTATAAGGCTAAGTCTGTACTCATCAATGAGCCTCTTGAGATTGTTTAAAAGTTTGTCATATAATTTGGATTTAGTACTGATGTGCTGGGGGTTATTATGCTGTAAGAGTGAGAATGATGATGAATCATGTCCCTGGTTTAATGTATAACTGAAGATGGGTAGTTTTTCAGATAGGGGCATAGTGTGTCCTACAGGGAACTGATACCTGGTCAGCTGTTGGTTTTCATACAAAGTAAGGACATAGGTTGCAAGGAGAGTGGGTAGTAAGGAGTAGTGTAACATTATGGCAGTGAGTAGTTAGGTGGTTAACTATTGTTAAATAAGAGAACAGAAGAAGATTGGATAAGTATAAAAGGAAGTAAGGTGGGTAGAGAGGTAGTGATAGTTGAAAGCTGATAGGGAGTAAGGTCAGGAGGGAGGGAGGAAAAGATGGAAAAGTTGATAGGTTGTAGTAATAGGGGTGTGGCTAAGTACCTATAAATGTAGGGGTACTGGGGGCGGGTGAGAATTTGGGGCAGGGAGAGGTGCGGAGCGAGCCCGAATGCAGTGAGCGTGAGCGGAGCAGGGCTCACACATTCAAACAAGTGGTAGGCTAAGGTAAGTAATTGTGTTAAATAAAAATATGTTTACTTATTTCTGTATTATTTATGTATTTATTTTTTTAAATAAAATATAAGTTAAAGTATAACTATATTCTTAACCTGATTTTTAGTTGAAATGGTGCATGGGTTTTAAACTGTATAGTGAGGGAGAGCCTAGGGAAAATACTATGTGCAAGAGATTAAATTGGGTTAAGTAATAGTATTCTAGAATGCTAGGGCAGTTCCTTGGGTTTAGTTATTTAGAGAGAGCCAGAAAGCTATGGGGTACAAACTAGAGATGCCTTTTTT
Organism: Protopterus annectens; assembly: GCF_019279795.1. Taxonomy (NCBI): domain Eukaryota; kingdom Metazoa; phylum Chordata; order Ceratodontiformes; family Protopteridae; genus Protopterus; species Protopterus annectens. The sequence continues at coordinate 12,249,790 of NC_056739.1, forward strand.
CCCAGGGTGGAAAAATACAGTATGTATAACTTAAATACAGTTTTCAGGTCTTAACCTTAAGCAAGGTGGATCAGTCCCCAGGTAGGTGGTCTGTGGGCACAGAGTTCAGAACTTCTTCTTTCTGGTTGAAGATTCTTTATTTATGATTTAGAGGGGAAGCTTCCTTAAGCAAGGTGGCTTTCTGAAGAACTTTGGGTATCAACAGAAATGGGGGAAAGCGTAGAGGAGACCCAAGGGCCAATCATGTACAAGTGCATCCCTTGGGGATTCCCCCGGAGGGGGAATTAGGGCAAAGTAGCTGCTGCATTTTCTGTTCATGGATGTGGCAAAAAGATCGCAGCAAGGCTGGCCCCATTTTCAGAAAATCATTTCTGCCACTTCTTGTTTTAGGGGTCACTCGTGAGGAGTTAGAATTGCTCTGCTGAGCTTGTCTGCTATCACAATGGATTTCCCTGGGATGTGCATTGCTATCAGAAAGCATTGGGAGGAAGTTGCACACTGCCGTACTCTCAGTGCCTCTCGACAAAGGGGGTAAGATATAGTTCCTCCTTGTTTGTTTATATGCAAAACAACTGACATGTTGTCTGTCTGGATTGCAACTGGCCCTAATGGAAGAGAGTCTTGGATTGCCTGCAATGCCAGAAGCACCGCTCTCATTTCCAAGAGATTGATATGCAAATGGGCCTCGTGATCCTGCCACGTGCCTTGGGCTGTCCTTCCCTGATAATGTCCCTCCCCACCCTATCTGGGAAGCATCAATGGTCACTGTGGCTAGAGGAGATGGGAGAATGAAGGGACGACCTAAGGTCACTTGATCTGAGTGCAGCCACCAACACAGGTCTCTCCTGCAAGATTCTGTTAGCATTATCTGATGCGACATCAGAAGTTCCTGCATGGACCATTGGATGAATAGGAGCCACTGTAAGATTCTCATCTGCATCGGAACTAGGGGGATTACACTGACTGCTGCTGCCATTGTGCCTAATATTTTGAGAATTGTCCTTGCTTGAGTCTTTGTTTTTAAGAGGAGGTCTCGAAGGATCTGTATCCTGTCTGGTGGAAGTTTTACCATCATTTTAACAGTGTCTAACTCTGCACCTATAAAAACGATATGTTGAGTTGGCAATAAGGCAGATTTTAAATAACTAGCCTATCAAGGGGCTTATTTTATGGAAGTGCAATAACTAAGTGCAATACTAAGGTACCCACCTACACACACTGAAAGACTGTAAAGTACAATATACAAAACTGTGCAATAATTCAATCTATTCATAGATATGCTGCTATTATTTAAATTTTACTTTGACAATATTACCTTCATATTGCTCCTTGTCTGGGATGGGTGTGGGTCACTGCTGTCCTACTTTACTTAATTATAATTCAAATTCTACTGTGATATTTTATTAATTTTTCTCTGTCTGTATGTGCAACTGTTTCCTGCATTGAGAATGAAGCATTGTAATTTCGTTCAGCTACACTGCTGTGTAGTTCTGAATGACAATAAATTTTTGTTTGACTTTGACTTTTGACTTTGATTTTTCATAGTTTATTGTAATTCCTAAATGAGCACAGAGATTCAAGGTGGTGTCTCTTGTTTGTGAAAGTAGATGCTTGGTGGTGGCGGTCAGGGGACAGTCGTATAGATATGGAAACACTCGGAATCCTGAATGCCTCAGGTGAGCCGTAACCACTGCCATGCATTTACTGAGCACTCTGGGGGCTGAAGTGAGACCAAAGGGCAGAGCACGAAATTGTTATGTCTGGCTCCCAGCCAAAAGTGCAGGTGACTCCTGGATGGCCTGTCCATATTTATGTGGTAGTACGCATCCTGGATATCTACACAGCACATCCAATTGTCTTTTCTCTGAAAAGGGAGCATCGACTGCAGTGTAACCATCTGGAACTTTGTCTTTTTTACAGATTTGTTCAGTCTGCTGAGATTCAGTAGGGGTCTCCAGTCCTCTGTTTTCTTTGGAACTAAAAAGAACCATGAGTAAATCCCGGATCCTATCTGATCTGCAGGCACTGGTTGGATGACTCTCTTTTCTAGCAACTTCTGAACTTCTATGGTTGCTTGTTTCCTGTGACTGGGTGGAACATCCAGAATCCTTTTGGGGGTGGCATGGAAAAGGGCATAGAATGACCTCTGGATGGGATACTTTGTACCCACTTGTCTTTTGCTATTTTTAGTCAGGCATCTGGGTACAAAGATAAGCGAACCCCGACTGCCTCCAGAGAGGGACAGGCGGGCCTCCTTTCAGGAGCACTGAAAGGGCTTACCAAAGAAAGATTCTTGGTCACCTGGTGTTGCAGAACCCCTCTGCCGTGTGGCCAGCATCTTCCATTATTACCTCCTCCTCTGTCCCTGGAGGAAGGTTCACCACGTGTTTCTTGAAAGGCTCTCTGGGATTTATGAAACCACATTTTCCCTCCTTTTTGATCCTTGGGATAGGGTCTAGAAGGTGTGGAAAAACTGACTCCAATAGCAGAGAAAGTCTTTCTTTCCTGTTCACAACTGGTTAGTGTTTCTTTGACTTTAGGCCCAAACAGGGATGAGCCATCGAAGGGGGTGTTAATAAAGGATGACTTGAAGGGTTCTGCAAAGTTACACAAGCGCATCCAGGAATGTCTCCTAAAGGCAATTCCTGAACCTTCTGACCTATTCGGTCCATCAGCTGCATAAGAAACGAGCCTCATGGATGAGTTCACTACTGAATTAAGGGTGGAGAGTTGGGAGGAAACCTTATCTGCCACCCATGCAGCTACTGAACCCTGGAGAGTGTCTCCAAAGCTACTTCAGGAGAACTCTCTGTAGCCTAGTGAAATGGGCAAAATAATTCAGTGACTTGAGTGTAAAGGTCACTGAAGAAAACATGCACTTTCCATATCTGTCCATCATGCGTGAGTTTTTGTTCGGAGGATGGACAGAGGTGGAGGTCTCAGACAACTCCTTTTTGGTGTCTGCCACCACCACCATAGCATCTACTGGGACCCCGTTCATTAGAAAAGTTTTGTCTTCTGGAGAAGTAATAAATTTATTTGCCCTCCTCGGGACAGGTTCCACTGTGTCTGAAGACTCCCACGCCATTTGACAAACCAGTTCCATGAGTTTGTCGTAAGGCAGAAACACTAAAGTGGAAGGGTGAGACCCAAAAGCCTTCAGGTAAACAGACTCCTCATTAGAAGGGGTGATGGGCTTCCAGCTGCCTCTCTGTTTAAGGACCTCTAAGATGTCTGCAAAGAAGACATCTTCAGAGGGCGACTGTGGGGACCATTTTGAGTCATTGAGGTCTGTGTCAGATGTAACTGACTCCTGTGAGGAGTCCAAATGCTTCCTCTTGCATAATCTCTTCTGAGGGACCTCTTCAGAAGGGCATTCCAGAGAGGTTTGGGAAGAGAAGGGTTCACCTGTTGGGGCATCCTGAGGCTCTGGGTCTCTATGTCTGTGTGGACTTGGCAATGCCGAGATGGACACTGGTGCCTTTGGGGGAGGAATGGCTGGACCTGAGAGTGTGGCTGGCCATGGGGACAGTGCTTTCCTCATGGCTTCAAAAGCTCCCAGCCCATGATCCAAATAAACCCCTGGATCTGAAGAACCAGAAAGTCCCGCTGGCCCCATGGGGGTCAGATCCAAAGCAGAGGTAGGAGCCAAACTCACCTATGCCGAAGCAACAAGAGGCAAGATTGGATCAGAAGAAAACTCGACCCGACTCCCCTCCCAGGACCCAAGTAGAGAATGTTGGCTCCTAGATCCCTCGGACGGCTCCGAGGTAGTCTAAGTGGTTGGAGCCGAAAATCCTGGAGCAGGTCTCGGCTCAGACGGTTCCACCACTATCAGTTCAGTGCATTCTGGCTCCAAAACTACAACTCGGGTCGGACGAGGAACCAAAGTTGTTGGGATAGGTGTAGTTGGCTCTGAAGCCTCCTGGGTCGGTTATGACAAAAGTTTTGCCAGCGCCGGTGTCCTCAAGAGTCTCTGCACTAGACAATCTGCATCGTAGTCAGAAAGGCTTATAGAGGATCGAGAAGAGGGAGCTGGAGATCCTGTGGTCTGTAAAAAGGGAGACCTTAATGTGGGAGATACTGGCTCCAGTACAGGGGACCGTCTCTTCACTTGGAAAACCAATGGCTCCGAAACTCGAAGAGTCAAGGTAGATGGTGTCTTCAATCCGACAGACTTTGATATCATCAGAGACATTTTTGATGACTTTTTCAATGGCTCCGACTGGTCGGAAGCGGTAGAAGATGATATTTTTGAAGTTTTTGTACTGTTCAGCGTTTGAGTAGGTGAAGTAGGTTCCTTTGAAGAACTTTGACCCTGTTCCAAAGCTTCTGCAAAAGAAGATTTCACTAGTCCTCTCAAGATTAATTTGTTCTTCCTCTCATGAAGAACATTGGAGCTAAAGGAATGGCAAATAGCACATGACTCCTGTAAGTGAACTGCCCCCAGGCAATAGACACATTCTGTATGTCCATCAGTGATGGACATCTTTTGATTACACTTAGGGCATTTCTTAAACCCCGACTTACCCTCTTTAGTTTGTTTAGACATATCCAATGGTCAAGATCCAACAGTTAGACAACAAAAAGAAAAAAGGCCCTCTAACTAAAATGGGCTCAAAAGCTCATAAATTAAATGAGCTTGCTTAAGCAGTAAAAAAACAATTCAAGGAAAAAACTTTTTAACAACTGTAACAACATCTCTAATATATAATGTGAGGAAAAAGGTCTAAATAGAGAATCATCACACAAGAAAAGAACAGCCCTCTAATTAAAACAGACTGGCAGCTCTCTAATCAAAAAATGAGCCTGCTACACAGGAAAGGTATGGAAATTCGCACTAAAGTAACACACTTCTAAAGACTTATAAGAGATGTAATTTAAACAAGACTGCTTTAACCGCTGACAATGCAGTCACACACTCACACTCTGCAACCAGCTAAATTGCGTACTATCAAGAAAAAGATACATACATACACACACATATATTTATATATATATATATATATATATATATATATATATATATGTGTGTGTGTGTGTATATACATATATATATATATATATATATATATATATATACACACACACATATATATATATATATATATATATATATATATACACACACACATATATATATATACACACATATATATATATATATATATATATATATATATATATATATATATATATATATAGGTTCATAGGAAGGTACTAGGCTATCTGCCAGAGGGCATTTATAAGCCTAGCCAGAGTGTGTTGGCTTTCACCGCCCCATTGATTAATTAACTGAGCCTCTGTCAAGAAGAGCCAATGAAGTGATCCCAGGGGTGTATATTCTTTTACCCATCCACTCATCAAGGTTTCTCTTGAAGAGTGTTAGTGAAGGGCTCTGCCTAATGTAGTTAGGAATTTTGTCCAAAGCATGGGGAGTCTCTGTGACAGGAATCTATCCCTCCTGTGTGTTCTATTTATTGTTGTGGTGAGGTTCATTAGAGCGCGTGGCTCGCAGTGACTTGGATTTCTTTAAATGGAGCACGTCCATCAATTCTGAGTTGGACACGGCTTTGTAAGTCAGGCAGAGATCATCTCTGAGTAAGTGATACGCCACTGAGTACAGCCGGAGTTATTTCAGTCGGGCTGCATAGGACATGTGTTTCAGGCCAGTAATCCTCTTGGTGAGGTACTTTTGTGGTCTTTACAGCTATTGGAAGTGTCTTGTGAGATACATCCCAAATGGGTCTGAAGAGTGACGAGTAGAGGGGCACTATAACCTCTGTTTCTAGATGTGAACCCTTTAGTAATCAGATGGCCTACAAAGAAGGATTTCCTAACTACTTTGGCAATATGATTGTCAAAGGAGAGATTACTATCTACCTGGGTCCCCAGATCTCTTATAACCTCTTCTGTATTAAGGGGGCTGCCACCTATGTGGTAATTCGTGGGTGTTTTGTTTTTCCCAAACGGGATGACTATACATTTTTTGGCATTTAGCTTGAGGCCATGACTTTGACACCAGGTGGCCGTCTCAGTAAGGTCTTTTTGGAGGATGTCTGTGTCAGCTGGAGAGTCAATTATGGCTCCCAGTTTGCAGTCATCCGCGAACTTGGTTAGCCATAGTCCTCCTGTGTTTGCCTGTACTTCTCAGAAGTATATGCCAAACAGTAGGGGTCCCAGGGCCGAGCCTTGCGGGACACCACTTGTGACTGGTTTAGAGTTGGACCTGGAGCCTGCTTTTCTTACCGTGTGAGCTCTGTCTGTAAGCCAGTTGGCAACCCATCTTGTGACGTAAGGCTTTATATGTTCAGGCTGGTGAGTTTTTCTATAAAACCCGAGTGAGGAATGGTGTCGAACGCCTTGGCAAGGTCAAAGTAGGCTGTGTGAACCATCTTTCCCTTGTCTGTGGCCTTGGTGACTGTCTCAAAGAAGTCAACCAGGTTTAGTAGGCATGATCTGCCCTTAAAAAGCCGAACTGGGTCGGGTCAAGTGTTTCAAGGTTCCCAATGTCTTTGTTAATGAGTTCCACGATGATGCACTCCATAGCATACCTCTCAACCTGGAAACATCAAAAATCTGGACAAGGCCCATGAAAAACAGGTACAAATCGGTATGCTGATTAACATCTAATTTGCATATATACTTATGTAACCCCACCCACTCCAGTGGAATTGTGGGATACCAACTTTCGAACGCAAACTGAAGAACAGACAACCAAAACATGGCACCAGAGTCCCCCTGCAGCCATTACAATGTCTCGTTACCCGGCTATGTTGCCCCATTTACCATAAACACTAATGTATGCATACTGCTTTACTTCTACAATGATTTGGATTTTATTTTTACATTTTACAGCACAACAATGCAGAAACACTAAAAGACATCTGGTAAACAAAGCAATACTGTTACTGTCTCACAATGAAAATAGGCTTGACATTAAAACTTCTTTGTCCTTGAAACTCACATTCATTGAAACAGCATTGAAACCCACACCACATCCAAAGAAAATGCATCTGCTCAGTGGTGGATAAAGATTACCTTTGGGCTGTTTTCAAATCATAGGCCCCTTGCACACAAAACAAGAAACATACATGTGTTCTATTCTTTATACACCTTCCTGACTTTATTAAATTATATTCCTTGTATAATACAACACACATGTTAGAGCACATTTTAAATTTATTGTTTGAACATTTTACCAGTAATCTGTACTGTAGGCAATGAAACAAAAACACATGAACCGATAATGACAAAACTGCCCAATTCAGAACTTTTCCATCATAAAAGTCTGCTTCCACACCCACACTATAAATAGAATGACAGTAGTGTAAGCCATAGGCATCTTGCACAGCGTCTCACACTTATTTTCAATTTCATTTTTTTGGGGGGGAGGGGGACAAAAGGTCAAAAACCAGGGACACATTTTAAACATTGCTTGTATAATTTTGTAAAGTCACTAGAATAAAATGTTGTGTTACCATCATGCATTTCAGTGGCAGGTTTTGAACCCAGGACTCTATGCACTACAGTCAGAACATACCACTATGCCAAATCAGCCTGAAAAATAGGAAGACTGAAACTTAATAGCCATCATTTAGTGAATTCATTTCTCACTTCTCAACATAGCTCTTAACCTCAACACAAAAAAACATGGACAAACAACAAAGCCAATAATGGGGGAATACAAATTCAGTTCTCACTTCTCACTCACCATATCTCAGTCTGAACTGTTAGCACAAAAACAATAATGGGGGAATACAAACTGTGTGCTCACTTCTTATCATAGCTCTAAACTCTTAGCACAAAAGAAATGTTCTTACTTCTCATAATATCTTTCTCAACTCTTAGTACAAAAAAAATCTGGACAAAGCTCAGAGCATAACTTTCAACTGTTAGCACACATTCACTATAGCATTGTGTCAGTATTATTCCAAACTTGTCCTAGGAGTCTTGCAATTTTAAATATCCTCTTATCATGGCCCACTGTTAGTGGAGGCCTAAGAGGAAAAGATCTGCTTACAGCAAAAAGCAACAGACAAATCTCAATTATTTAAAAAAAAAATGGAGAAAAAGATATAATAGAGATGATTACAAAAAATGCAGTAGACAGTCATTGACAAGTGGACTCTAGATGATTAGGCAAAGTAATATGTGAAGAGTGCACAAAAATACACAGACTATATGAATGAAAGAAATGCTTAGAACTGAGTAATTGTAAAAGACTCAAATAACATAAAACAAAAAGTGAAAATAAAGTAAACGTAAGACATTTTTTTTGGACAGATAGAGGGCAGGATCATTTACACAGTTCAGGACTTAAGAACATTAAATTTTATGCTTTTATGCAGAATTTGGAGATACACAGACTACACATTTTTTTATATGTCAAGGTGTGCCTCTCCTTTTCTGCCTGGTGGACTATCACAAGGAAACAACAAGCTCTAGAAGTATAGCCAATCTGGGTTAACAAGCTGTAAAAAAAAAAAAAAAAAACCCGAACAATGCAATTACTAATTATTTATTCCAGACATCACATCACATCACATCTATTACTTTCATCTGCTGTATGTACCACTTCACACTGTTACATCCACAGCCTAAAGTGTACACTGACTCACAGAGTAGTTCCCATTCCTCCTCAGTCGTTGCTGCCATTAATAACTCTGCCCTGAGTAGTTCATAGGTAGGTACTAGGCTATTGGCCATAGAGCCTATACAAGCCTAGCCAAAAAGGTACCTTGGCTTTCGCCACCCAAGAAAATATTTCCAAAGTGCAGACATTGGTACCGGGTATCTAACTTAAGCTAACTAACCATATGGTCATCACATCAACAGTAGCCATGACCCTTTTCTTTTTAATATGCAAGGCTTTAAGAGCTGTTCTCAACAATAGCCTAAGCCCTACTCCTGTTGACATTTCTACTATTACTTAAAATATGCGTCTACTGTGCAGCTAGGAATAGACAAGCTTTATCACACCATTCTATTTAGCATTATGCACAATTCAAAATACAAACCATCTGTTAAAAGTCTTACTAGCATGACTGTTAAAACATTTGAAAGAGGGTGCCTATCACTTTCAACAACCACAGCTATATGCTACATTACAGCTACTTGGGCAATTTGATCATGCGTGCCCTTCTATTCAGAATGAGTACACGTTCTTCCTATAACCTGTTGGAGCCAAAGGAGAGCGTGCAATGCCACTCAATATGCATTAGTACAACTTGATCACTCAACCAGCCTAACAAAATCAAACTTAGTAGTGCAAAACGCATTAGACTACAGTACCTCACAAAACTTTTCAAAGACTAAGTAAAGCGTCTTATACACTACAACTCTAAAAATACACAAATATGTATCAGTTACATTAGAACTACCATAGGCCTTAGATCGTAATCTGATACAACACATATCAAAAGCAATCATATCCATGCGCAAATTTCAAATCGCCAAATAGATATATTTAACACATACAACAATGGAATGGGCTAAAGAAAAATATTCCAGAAATGCTCATTAAAAGCCATTGAAGCTTCCCAATTCACAAATAAAGCACTACATTCAGTTAGTAGGGAAAACACTGATAAAGGCGCAACAACATGACCCTTAAGCCCCTATGGAAAAGAAAGCTCCATAAAACTCACAGATCAAATAGAAAGAGCCGGGCCCAACCAGCATACAGCAAGTCATGCACTAAAAGACTTAAAGATCCCGAATAGTACTAAAAATAGGCAGGAATGTGCGAAGGTAATACAGGGTAGAAAAAAAAAAACACTAGACAGCACAATTAAAATGGCATGAATCAATTTATAAATAAAAGTTGCTGAGGAAAAAAAAGTATATTAAAAGCTTCCCCGTTAATCAAACAGTACCAGATAAGCGAAATGGTAATCCACGCAAAAAACGCCTCTTCGGGACAAACTCTCCCAGCTTAATCCCTGCTCACAAACTCCGCCCGCTCGGCGAACTGCTGTTTCAGTGTTGTTCGAGCAGTTCCCCATTCCCGCCAGCTTGCAATTCAATTCAGCCAGCCGGAAATGATGATGTGAGCTCCTTGAGCTCAATTCCGACTGGCTGGTAGCCTGATAGAGCTGACGTCATTGTGCACGTGATGACGTCAGCTCTGACAGCGCGAAAATTTCAAAAAAGCAAAAAAATAATCGGAAATGAAGGGTGCCACTCGGGAATCGTGGCACCCCTTCATTTGGACCCCAAAACTCGGTAAAAACCGAGTAATTCGGAACGGTTGGGAGGTCTGCTCCATAGCCTTGCAGACCAGGCTAGTCAGGCTTATAGGGCGATAGTTACCAGGGTCAGTTATGGCCCCTCCTTTGTGGAACAGAATAAGAAGTTATGTACTCACCATAACGTTCCATCTGAGTAGGTAAACTTCAATCTGAAGTAGGAGAATTCATTTGTCAGCAACCTGTGGGTATGGATCCGATATCGGATCTGAACCGGCATGGTTTATCCAGCTATGAATCCGAGCTCCTAGCTCCTCCCCTCACCCATAATGCCCTGCTCTCCCTACATGACCTCAGATCTAGTTTGCCGGTGGCAGCTGGATTTTGAGCTCCTGTCAGCTAAGTGGTTTTTTGGTCTTTTCTATAGTAATTTTCTGTCAGAAAATTATAGATTTGTGTGAAAGTTGTAGGTTTTCCCTCCTTTAAAATAGTGTTTTGGTTAATTTGATAATTTTTTTTAGTATCCCTCCCCTCGCTGGTACGTAGCTGTGTGCTTGTGGTTTCTTTGGGGCCCTCTGTGTGAGTGGTTATTTTCTTTTTTTAGTTAATTTACTTTAACTATCTTCAGTTAAAAAAAAAAAAAAAAACATGTCTGAGGCCCCAAAGGCGATATTTTCAAAATGCTCCGAGTGTGGCCATAAGCTATCCACTGCTGATGGCCACACTCGGTGAGTTCGATGCCTTGGGGTTGAACACCTCACTTCTGGGTGTTCAATCTGTGCAGGGTTCAACCCCAGGGCATTGAAGGAGCGGAGGTCGAAGCTGGTCTTGGCGGGCCTTTTGCCCCCGGACTCGGCTTCGGCCTCCGCCCCGTTGGTAGTTACCGCTCCGGCGGTTCCTGCCGTGCCTGCTCCCCCTCCTCCTCCCGGGATTCAAACTCCCTCTATGGGTTCGGAGGAGAGGGAAGCCAGGAAGAAGGACCGGAGGGAGAAGCACCACAAGCGGCGGGCCGAGACCTCCGTCTCGGCCCCGCCAGCTAAGCGGGCTTCTCCTCCGGCCTCTCTGACTGCTGGATCTCCTCCTCCTCGGCTCCGGTCCCCTTCTTTTTCACCGGGGCCTGAGGAGGAGGAGACCCGATCTCCTTCGAGGCTATCGAGGCGGTACTCAAGGCCTACCTCGGTAGCCTCTTCGAGATCGACCTATAGTCTCTCTGACGCTGATCTGGACCGGATGATGCGAAGGTTCATCCAGGCCCAGATGCAGATGGGAGTGCTCCTGCCTCCCCCCCCCCCCCCCCGGGGGGGAGCTCGACCCCTTTTTTCAAGCCCATAGCTCCTTCTCCGACCCGATACCCGGGCTCGGAGCGCTTGGAGCCGGGCAGCTTAGGAGCCGGGGGTGGGTCGGCGCCGACAGTACTAGGTACTTCGGATCCGACCCTGCCCTCGAGTGTGTCGGATCCGACCTCTCGGAGCCTTGGTCCGAGCTTCGGATCCGAGGGACTCAGTGTGCCTTCGGCGCCGTCCGTGTCGGAGCGCACTGGTCCCTCGGATCCGAGGGGCTCGGCACCGGCTCCGATCCACTCTTCGGATCCGAGGGGGAGCCGACTGTCGGATCCTTTGGTCGAGGCCGGCTCCCCTTCAGCTTTTGATGTAGTGGAGAGGGCTCTGTTGAGGGCATCCGGACCCCCGGCCCTTGCTTCGGCTCCGTCCCGCACTCCATCTGCTCTGGTTCAGGCTTCCGTCATCCGGCCACTGGGACAGCCCACTTCACTGCCCCAAGCAGTTCCTTTGGAACTAGACACAGCTTGCGAGGGCTCCTCGGATAGTCCCCCCGAGGAAGCACCTCGCAAGAACACGTGTAAGAGGAGGCACATAGACTCCCCTGAGTCTTTGACTGAAGACACGGACTTGGAGGAAGGGGAAGGCTCCCCAAGATCACCCCCTGAGGATGTCTCCTTTGGAGACATCATGGAAATGCTTCGTATAAGAGGTGGGTGGTCTGCCCCAAAGTCTTCCTCGGATGAGTCCGTGTTCTTGGAGGCATTTGAAGCGGGCCCATCTACCTCTTGGGTGTCCCCTCCTGCCGACCCCCTGGTGGACCTCATTACCACCAGGGCGTGGAAGGAACCGGACACCGTGGAGCCAATCCCCAAGAGGCCGGACAGGATTCTCAGCCCCCCTGCTGACCATACCCATTGGAGTAAGGGACCCCCGGTAGATGCCATGTTGACAGCAGCAGCCACCAAGAGGGAACTTGCTCAAGAGAGTCCCTCAGTCCATCCTCCGAGCAAGGAGTCTCGGATGATGGACCACTTGGGGAAGCGTATGTTTAGTTCAGCGACCTTCTCAGTGAGGGCGCTCAACTACCTGGCACATGTCATTAGGATGCAGCGTGATCTTATCAAAGAATACGCTGCATCCCCCCCAGAGTCCATGTTGGAGGAGGACAAACTTTTGCACTCCACCCGTATGGCCACTCTCCGTTCCGTGACCAATACCTCTATGCGGTTGCTTTCCCATGCTACAGAGGGAGCCGCTAGAGCTGCAGGAGTGAGCCTAGTCATGAGACGCCAGGCCTGGCTCCGCCATTGCGATTTCACGGAGCCCTTCAAGGCGTCATTTGCGAACGCCCCTTTTGATGGTTCTGCCCTTTTTGGCAAGATGGTTCGCGACACCTTGGTCCAGAGCGAGAAGGACGTGAAGACGCTGTCTGCCGTCGGAGTCCGCTTCTCGGTGCCCCAGAGGTCCTACTCTAGGAACCAAAAGGGCCAGAAGAAGATGTGGTTCCGGAAGTCGAAGCAATCCCAACCCGCTCCAGACAACCAGTCCTTCCGTGGCAGAGGAGGACAGGGAGGACGCCACCCTAGAGGCAGAGGGGCTCCTAGGAATTTCGGGTCCAGAGAACCTTTCTCTGAATGGCCCGCGCAGCAACCCTGAGGGGTTGCCCAACTGCTCTACTCTGGAGGCAGTCGGGGGATGTTTTTCGGAGCACCTAGCAGCATGGGAGTCCATAACATCAGACCGCTGGGTCCTCCGGATTATATCCAGAGGATACAAAATCCCTTTTCTTCACGTCCCAAAACTAAAATCCCTCCCCGACGTTCCACCCGATCAGAGGGAGGCAGCCTCAGCAGAAATTGGCTGTCTGCTGAGGAAAAGAGTCATCCAGCCCATCCCCCCAGACCAGCTCGGATCAGGGTTCTACTCCAGGTTCTTTTTAGTGCCAAAAAAGACAAGGGACCTAAGACCCATTCTGGACCTGTCCCTATTAAACCTGGCAGTTCCCAAGGAGAAGTTCCGAATGGTCACTTTACAATCCATCCTCCCCCTTCTGGGAGAAAATCACTGGATGTGCTCCATAGACCTCAAGGATGCGTACTACCACATACTAATGGACAGACGATCCAGGAGGTTTCTTCACTTCCGGCTGGGAGCCAGTCATTACCAGTTCAGGTCCTTCCCTTTGGTCTCACCACAGCCCCCAGGGTGTTCACCAAAGTATTAGCAGTGGTTGCGGCCCACCTGAGGCTTCAGGGGGTGCAGGTCTTTCCGTACCTGGACGACTGGCTTCTCACCACCCCAACAAGGCATCTACTTTCCTTGGCAAGAGATTCCTTTCTTCGCCTAGCTCCCCGGCTAGGCATCACGATAAATGTAGGAAAGTCCAACCTGGCCCCCACTCAGTTAATAGAATTCATAGGAGCCAGATTAGACACGAGGAACTTAAGGGCATTTCTCACAACCGACAGAATTCGGAATCTGCGACTCCAGGTGCGGGCCATCCTCCACTCAAATTCGGTTCCAGCGGAATTAGTCCTGAGGGCACTAGGCTCCATGGCGGCAGCGATTTCTCTTCTTCCACTCGCCCGCTTGAACATGCGAGTGCTTCAGTGGACACTTCAAGTACAATGGTCATATCTTTCTCTCCCCCTACATCATCCCATTGCAATCAGCAAGGCTTGCAAGCGGTCTCTCTTGTGGTGGCTCCATTCCCCGGATCTCCAAGGAGGCCGCCCCTTTGGTGCATCTCCCCCTCTGGCCACAGTGACCACGGACGCCTCCCGCCTCGGGTGGGGGCACTTTGCGGGCCGGATGGTCCAAGGCACGTGGAACGACTCAGAGACCTCTCTGCATATCAATGTTCTGGAGATGAGAGCGGCGCTCTTGGTGTTGCAAGCACTCCAAGCCTTTCTTCCCCTGGGAACAATTGCGATTCAATCAGACAACATGCCGGTGGTCTGGTACCAGGTCTTACCCCTTATGTCGAGAAGCCATGAGAGTGTGGGAATGGGCGATCGCCTCCAACCGCTTTCTCATCGCAACGCATATTCCGGGTCGGTCCAACATCCTGGCGGACAAACTCAGTCGCACCATTCTCTCCCCGTACGAGTGGTCTCTCAATGCTCAAGTAGCGAAACGGATCTTCGCACAATGGGGGACTCCTTGTTGCGATCTCTTTGCTTCTCCCTTAAACACCAAGTGCAACAGTTTTTTTGCTCTAATCCCACCTCCAGGGGATTTCCCCAGAGACACTCTGGTGCATGCTTGGCCTCCCGGACTTCTTTATGCATACCCCCCTCTGCCTCTGATGCTCCAGGTACTCCAGAAAGCCTCCCGGTTGGGGAGCAGGATGACCCTCATAGCCCCATTCTGGCCTCGACAGATCTGGTTCCCTTACCTGAGGTCTCATTCAGTGAATCCACCTTGGATTCTAGATCCCATTCCGGATCTGATTTCACACCCGTCGAACCTACCAATCCCGAACCTGGACAACTTGAAGCTGACTGCTTGACTGCTCCAGTTCCACTCCTAATCAGGACTCCCGGTATCTCGTCCCCAGTTAAGGCCATTCTGGTAGTGGCTCATAAACCTTCTACCAGAAAAGTTTACCACAGTAAATGGAAGCGCTTCTCCATTTGGGCGGAGCGGCAAGGTCTGGATCCCTTCACGGTTCCTCTACCTTTGGTTCTAGACTTCCTTACTACTCTTTTTAATGATGGTGCCAGTAGTTCCATGGTTAAAGTTCAGCTGGTGGCCATTTCTCACTACCATATTGGCCATGACTCTGGGCCTCTCATGTCTGCCAAGTTATGTAAAATCTTCCTAAAAGGTACCTTTCTACTTAGACCCCCTGTCAAGGAGACGGTTCCACCGTGGGATCTTTCTTTAGTTCTTCAGGCCTTGACCGCTCCCCCCTTCGAACCTGCGGCTACAGTAGATCTGAAATTCTTGTCTCTTAAGACTGCATTCTTGGTAGCCATTACTTCAGCTAGGAGAGTTTCTGAACTTCAAGCTCTGTCCATGAAACCGCCTTACTTGGTCTTCCATCCGGACCGGGTGTACCTCAGGACTAATCCCTCTTTTCTTCCTAAGGTAGCTTCGGAAGCGAATATTAATCAGTCCATCAACCTCCCTGTTTTCTTCCCTAAGTATCAGAACAAGGGTGAATACAAGCTGCATTCCTTGGATGTTCATAGGCAGCTTCATTTTTATCTCAACAGAACAGCTGGTCACAGGCAATCCGACCAATTGTTCATTTCATTTGCCAAATTTAATCTGGGGAAACCAATTTCCAAAGTCTCCTTGTCACGATGGATTTCACAGTGTATCCTTTTAGCTTACCAAGCTTCTGGGAGGTCCACACCGGAAGGAGTCCATGCTCATTCCACTCGGTCTGTTTCTACCTCAGCGGCCTTTAGAGCTAGGATTCCTCTGGATGATATTTGTTCAGCAGCCACTTGGGCTTCATCTCATACCTTTATTTCTCATTACAAGCTGGATATCACATCTAGAGGTAGAGCATCCTTTGGCTCCGCGGTGCTCCGGAATATCCTTCCATGATGGCCGCCCAAGACTCAGGTAGCTGGGGACTCTGTCCCACAGGTTGATGACAAATGAATTCTCCTACTTCAGATTTAGAAGTTATGTACTTACCATAACGTTCCATCTGAGTAGGTGGATTCATTTGTCTGCAACCAACCCGCCCTCCTATCCCCCTGGCCTTGTCAGTTTCCTGCATAGAACGTGTTACCCTTTGTTTAGGGTATTTGGTACAGGGCAAACTCGATCTGAGGTCATGTAGGGAGAGCAGGGCATTATGGGTGAGGGGAGGAGCTAGGAGCTCGGATCCATAGCTGGATAAACCATGCCGATTCGGATCCGATATCGGATCCATACCCACAGGTTGCAGACAAATGAATCCACCTACTCAGATGGAACGTTATGGTAAGTACATAACTTCTAATTTGTCAGCAACCTATAGGTTATCAGATCCATATCGGATCCGAGCCGGCAGTTTCCAACAGCTAAGATCCATAGGTTGATGCACAAATGAAGTTAACTACTTCAGATTAACCGTTGCTGTGCGCCATTCTATGGGCACGTAGCCTGTGGAGAGGCTGAGGTTGAACAGCATGTTTAGGTGGGGGGTTAGTTCGTTCTGTAGGATGTGCAAGACGCATCCTGGGACACCATCTGGCCCCACTGACACTATGTTTTTGGCTTTTGAAAGGGCTGTTTTCACCTGTGTGTCTGTGATTTCCAGGACACTACACTTTTCCGGTATTGTTGTGGGCCCTTTTGGAGGTGAGAGGGGGTGAACTTTTCACTGAATCTATATGACAGGATGTTGGCAATATCAGTAGGTTCAGTATATTTTGTGCTATTTTGCACTCGTTCAGAGCATATCTGCGAGTTGCCACTTAGATTCTTGACATAGCTGAAGAAGGCTTTGTGGTTATCTTTCGAATCCTTGGATATTTTTCTTTCGAAGTTAGCCTTGGATGATTTTATGAGGGACCTTAGTTTCTTACTGATACTGATCAGGGATGTCTTTCCTTCTTAGGATTTGCTTTTTTTCTGAACTAGTTTCCTCCTTTTATTGTATAGCCTGTTTATGGCAGGGGTCCACCAGACTGGTTTCCTTCTCTTAGGGGAGTGAGTCTTGGTTTTGCTAGGGATGGCACGATCCATGCATCCTTGTAGGTGCTCATAGAGTGCATTTGTAAAGGATTCTGCATCTTGGGCAGCGTTATCCTTTAACGTGGGGGCTGTGAAACTTAAGTAAGGTGAAGTTTGCTTTAGAAAAGTTTTTCACTGTGGTTTCCTTGGTTGGGGGTGGGGTGTGGACATCCAAAGTGATTAGTTTATGGTCTGATCTAACCAGTGACAGGTTGACCTCCAGTGTGGAACACCTGTCGCCCATGCTGGTGATGACCAGGTCCAACATGTTTTCATCTCTGGTAGGGGAGTTTACCAGCTAATCCAGCGCATTTGAGTTGATAAATTCCAGGAAGGGCTGAGCCTGGGAGTTTGTACTCAAGTAGTTTTCCCAGTTAATGGTAGGGTAATTGAAATTGCCCAATATCAGGGTGTTTGGTAGGACCTTCATGTTTTCCAGTGTCAACAGAAAGGCAGAGTGGTGGTCTTGGGTCATGGAGGGTGATCTGTAGCAGGCCACAATTTGCATTGCAGATTTGCCTGATGTTAGTTTCACATTGATGATCTCAGAGGTATCATGCTGCGCCACTAACCTAGAGGTGTAGGTATCCTTGATGAATATGGATATACCCCCTCCTTTTGTGTTTTGGTCTGTGTTCTATGTCCAAAATGTGTGGTATGAGTTGTAGCCCAGCAGTGCTGGAGTGCTCTCTGGAGCCTTGAACCAGGTTTCAGTTACTGCACAGATGTCAACGTTCTCCATTCTGAGGAGTACTTCAAGCGCGTGCATCCTGAGATTTAAACTCCTGGCGTTGTGTAGCATAACCCTCATTTTTTTATTTGTGCTGTTTATGGAGGTGGGTTTGACTTTTGAGCCTTGCCTTAAAAAGGCAGTATCGAGGCAGCAAGACCCTTGGCCAGTATTCGAAAGCCTAGGGGTGACAGCTGTGGAGGAGCATGTTGTCCCAGGCTGACAGACACTGGATCCCCTTTGAATGACACCAGAAGCTTAGCCAATTGTTGAAAATGATCATTTTTTTCTTTATACTGAGGTACCATTCTTGGTGAGGGCAGAATGATACTCAGGATCAGGGTCATACCCACCTGGGCTACATGATCAGAGAGCTCTTCCATGTCTCTTTTCATGCAGTCCAGGGAGGTACGTCTCAGGTCATTCACAACAACATGAACAATTGCAGAGTCATATTTGTACTTGTTCTGGAGTGACCTGAGTGCTTGTGTTATGTGGCGGATTCTGGCTCCCGACAGGCAGCTAACAGTAACCTTCTCCTTGTCCAGCCTAGTGAGTGGGACATCAGTGTACCTGAGTCGCCTATTACTAGTGTGTTAGGTATGTTATTTTGCCTTAAGGGCTGTGATTGTGCGGCACACTGATTTTGTGTTTTATGTGTTGTCTGGTTTGTGACGGGAGGTGAAGGTTTTTTTGGGTGTCTGCTTTGGAGCTCTCTGATGCTTTTGCAGGTTTTTATTTAGAGTTTCCAAGTATGATTTAGTGTATTTATGTGTATTTTTTGCCAGTGCTGGTTTAGTAGGTCTATGTGAGGCTGGAGGTGTGGTGCAAGTGTTAACCTTCTCATGACTGTCTGTTCCAGTCTTGGGAGGAGAGACCTTATCCTCCAGTTTGGCTGTATAATTGCATCTCTCGCATATGTTAGTGTTTTGTGGTATATATTTCAAAACTTTTTCTAAGGTAAAAAGTTAGAATACTAAGCTAATGCCACCAACAGTAGTATGAAGAAAAATGGGATAGGGGAACTATATAGGCCCAAATAAAATGTGGCCAATAAATTTAACAACACAAACTCTAACACAAGCAGAACACTATTTAAATAAGCACGTTCGCCGAAC
Organism: Protopterus annectens; assembly: GCF_019279795.1. Taxonomy (NCBI): domain Eukaryota; kingdom Metazoa; phylum Chordata; order Ceratodontiformes; family Protopteridae; genus Protopterus; species Protopterus annectens. The sequence continues at coordinate 12,268,787 of NC_056739.1, forward strand.
AAGTAAAGAGAGAGTCAAGATACAACAATAACTTTGTCAAAAACTTAGTAAATATACAAAATAATTTTTTGACTTAGCCAGAGCTGGAACAATCACCCGATCTGTTTTAGGGGCAAATGAGATCTGAGGAAGGCACCAGAAGCATCATGGGAGAGGGAGTAAGCCACAAGATGGCTGAAGATCTCACACTTAAGTAAACGGCCGAGATGGAACCGAGGATCGGTTGCGAACCCATCAGTACAGAATGGAGGCGAGACAGGACTTCATATCTGATAATTTTATGTTAAATTTCAAAGAAAGAGTTTATAATGAGGAAGACGTAATGGAAGATAAGTCCTTTGTTATGTCCAATCAATCAGATGTAAGTAGACCATTTTTTGATTGATCAATACAGAATAATGTAGTATCCCATAAAAACAGCTAGGTTTATACTTTCTTACAAAAGACCTACTGAGTTATAAAGCAACATTGGTATGTCTTAAATTGCACAGATGGTCTGAAAAATGTTATAAGTGATTGACCATCTTTTAGTTTTAAGAAATCAATGAATTTAAAACAGAAACTTTGTTATAAAAACTGAGAAAGTGTTATTAACAGTTTGACATGCAGCTAAAGAAAAGGTATTTTTGCTGTAACAATTGCAGGTATTGTAGTTATATATTTAAGGGAAATATGTCTACACATCCAATTAATGGATAAACATATAAGAATAATAATCTTGCAGACTGCAATTCTTCAAATGTGACATACTTTGCTGTTTGTATGAGCTGCCAGCTTTTTATGCATGGAAGATGAACAGAAAACTTAAGGAAAGTATTTGTGACCACATGTCAGAAATCAGAAGGAAAGTTAATACCAATGCACTTCACAAATATATTACTGAAACAGATGAGCCACACTGCTTTAAGTTCATGGTGATGCAAAATATGGTTGAGAATTTGAGAGGAGGTGATATAATCATGAATACAAATGGATACATATTTCAAGAGCAGACACATTTTCTGGTTTAAATGGGATGAACAGTACAAAGGCTGTGCTAAAAATTAGGCATTTTTAGATAAATGGAATTTATTTAGAGAAGTTTTAAATTTTTTAAATTGTTGATTAAGTCTGGACCAATTAAAATTTAGTGACAGTTATGTGTATGTGTTATTTAAACTTGAGTTTCTCATTACCTGTTGAACAACTTGAGGAAGCATATTTTGTGTAAGCTTGTGTGTTACAATATTTTTTGTATTAATAATTTCTGTTTGTGATTCCTTGTGCCATTTTTTACTTTTGTTCTTAAGATTACTTACACAAAGTACAGTTGTGTACACCTACCATAAATGTAGATGTTCGAGTGTCTTCACTGTTGCAGTCATGACTGTAGGGTTCTCCCCTGCCGGCAGGCAGTCCTCGGTCGGCCAGAATCCCAAAGTCTGGGTCCGGCATCAGCTGTTCAACCATGCTCCCTGATGTCAGAGCGCCAGGAGTACAAAGCCGACAGCCGACACCATTTTCTCCAGTTTTTCTTGCCCCAGATGTCAGGAGTCCCAAAATGAGAAAGGTCCCATATCCTTTGCAAATACACCTCAGAAGAATGGTGAAAAAAAGGAACCACACAAAAGAAAAAAAAAATAAGAGGGGACAGGAGGGAGGGAAACCCAGAATGCAACAGTGAAGACACTCTAACATCTACATTTATGGTAGGTGTACACAACTGTACTATGTTCATCGTGTTTCACTGTTGCAGTCATGACTGTAGGGTAGAATCCCAAAGCTGAAAGAAAGGGAGGTGGTCATAAAGTGGAAGGGGCGGCTAAAAGGCCCTGCAAGACTGCAGAGGCAAAGCCTGCCCTAGACTTAGAGTAGAGAGGTAGATTGTAGTGCTTAGAAAAAGTATGCACTGAACTCCAAGTTGCAGCTTCCAAAATGTCTTTGGTAGGAACTCCCCTGAGGAAGGCCGCAGAAGTGGCAGCAGCTCTGGTGGAATTAGTCCGTATACTCCCTGGGATTTGCTTTCCATGGTGTGAATAACAAAATCTGATTCCATGAGCAATCCATTTAAAAATGGTCTGTTTTGAAATGGCTTTACCTTGGGAACTTGAAGCATAAGAAACAAATAATTGTTCTGATTTTCTGATGTCCTTGGTTCTGTCCAGGTAAAAACATAGTTGTCTGTGTACATCCAAGGAATGTAAAATCCTTTCCCCTTTATTTTGAGGAGTGGGGAAAAAAGTTGGCAAGTGGATAGTTTGATTTAAAGCCACTTTGGAAACCACCTTAGGCATGAAGGTAGGATTAGTCCTCAAAGACACCCTGTCTTGATGAAAAATAATATTTGCTTCCCACATGAAATACAATTATTAACTTTTTCTGACATCGGACTGGAGCAAGAAAAAAGTTTCCCCAATGGGGTACTTAGCTTTGAGTGGAGAAGAAAGTCTTCGGACTGAAGATTATCAGAAAAAATTGTCAGGAGTCAGCCGACCGGCACTTGCGAACTGCTATCACCGCACGGCAAGAAAGACTGGAGAAAATGGCATCGGCTGTCGGCTTTGTACTCCTGGCGCTCTGACGTCAGGGAGCATGGCTGAACAGCCGACGCCGGACCCAGACTTTAGGATTCTGGCTGACCGAGGACTGCCTGCCGGCAGGGGAGAACCCTACAGTCATGACTGCAACAGTGAAACACGATGAACATCTGAACAGTTTATCATATTGATCACTGCTGCTGCAGCCTTAGAAATACGGGTAATTTACTACAGCTTAGAATACTTGGTGGAAGGGGAGGGGTCCAGGAGTCCTGGAGAATTATCCTAACAAAGCCTGACCTAGACGTGGAGAAGGAGTCTAGCTTCAGGTGCTTCATAAAAGTTTGTACAGAGTACCAAATTACTGCTTTTAGACTACTTTGAGTCCAACCCTTTCAAAAAAGCCATAGATGAAGCCAAGGCCCTGGCAGAGTGTGCCTTGACCCTGCCTAGAATAGTTTTGCTGTGCTGTGAATGTCAAAAGGCAATAGCCTGATACAGCCATTTGGAAAAAGTCTGCTTTGACATAAAATGCACTTTCTTCTTACCTGCACAAGAAATGAACAAATGATCAGAAGTTCTGAAAGATGTTGTTCTGTTCAAGACAGAACTTGTGTTGTCTGTAGACATCCAGGGTATCAAGTATCCTTCCTCCTCATTTTTGAGTTTAAGGAAGAACAGAGGATGATAGATAGTTTGGCTTAAAGTAAACTTAGATACCACTTTAGGCATAAAAGAAGGATTAGTTCTCAAGGAAATCCTGTTTCTTAGGAAAATGAGATAAGGTAGACTCACCAGAAGAGCTTGCAACTCAGGTACCCTTCTTGCAGAGTTCAGAGCAACCAATAAAACTGTTTTCTTTGTTACAAACTTCAAGTAATCCAGAAGAGCTGGTTCAAATGTTAGCTTTTCTAACACAAAATTAAGATCCCACGGAGGAGCCATGGAGGTTTTCCTGGAGGCCTCTTATGCAATAACCTTTTCAAAAGCATTTTGATAACAGAATGCCTTGGAAGAGAGAGATCCAAGGTCAGATTTGCTGAAATAGCTGACAAATGAACCTTGACAGAGGACCAAGACAGGCCATAGGAAAGTAACCCACACAAATACTGTAAAACCAGAGAAACATGAGCCCCAAATGGGTGCTGGTTATGTTGCTGCCACCAATTAGAATACATTTTCCATCTGCTAATATATGGTTTTCAAGTAGCAGGCTTTCTTGCCTCCATTAGCACCTTCTGTACATTCTCAGTAAACAGAAACCTATAAGGTATTAAGTTCCTATTACCCAGGCAGTCAGTTGAATTTGTTTTGGGTCAGAGTGTATCAAACACCCCTAATCTTGTGTGAAAAGATCCAGTCTGTGAGGAAGCTTGTGGCAACTGACCCAATTCCAAAAGAATGGAGAACCACTGTTATCTGGGCCAGAAGGGATCGCCACATTGATCTTGGCGGGGGGGGGGGGGCTTCATTCTGCAACTTTAAAAGTACTCAGTGGAAAGGCATGTAGGAATGTTCCCATAGAAGGAAAAGAAAATGCATTTGTCTTCCAATCCTTCTTGCATGTAGTAATGGGGCAGAGTTTTGCCAGCTGATTGTTAAGGCAGGATGCAAAAGGTCTACTTGATCATATCTTTGAAGACCACTTGATCTAGTTTCCATTCATGAGGACCTACCTTTTTCCATCTCAAACATTCTGCCATGGAATTTTGCTCTTACTGAATGTAGGATACATGTAGAGTGAGACTGTGCTGTAAAGTTATATCCCATACTAACATGGCTAGTCTGGATCAGGATAACATCTGGGTACCTCTTGCTTGTTTATGTACCACACCACTGTGGCATTGTGTTTAACAACTTGAAGAGGTCCTGACAGCCAAAGGTGATTCATTAAGTTGAGTGCATTGATAAGAACAAGCGTCTATGTTAGGTTTATGCGTTTGTGTCTATCTTTGTTGTCCAAGATACGTTGCACTTTTATCCTCCTTGACACTGTTCTTCAAGGAAAGAGGGGAGAAGGGGAGACATGGATTCATTGCTATATGATGTCTCCACAAAGTGATTTCTCTTCTCACAAATCCCAGAATAGAAATCTGAAAAGATCATGCATGTTGCTGCTGGGACCAAAGAGACTTCTGACACTACTGTATCTTTCTCAATGTGGAGTCTTGCCAGTGGTATCATAAAAAGTATAGATGCTATGATACCCAGAATCCTGAGGTATTTCCTCAAAGTGACAAAAGTCAAAGTGGAAATCCACTGAAACAGAACTAAATATAGTTCTATTTTTTTTCTTGTTTAAGAAAAGCTGTTTGTACTGAAGCATCCAGACACCCTAGGAATACAGCTCCGTGTGATGGAATTCAAAAAGACTTTTGAATGTTCTCCTGGAATCCTGGCCTGTATAGGAGATCTCTCACCCAAGTGACAGATTTCTGACATTTTGAAAAAGCCTCTGTAAAGATAAGTAAGCCATCTAAATATGGATACCATGTAGCACGCAATGAGCTATGACAGGAGATACACACTTTATATACACTGATGGAGTAGTGGTTAGCCCAAACGATAAGGCACAGAATTGATAATGTGATTCAGATACAAAAACCTCTAAGAAGTGTCTGATTTCTGAATGAAGAATGTGATAAGCATCTTTTAAATCTCAGATTACCAAAAAATAAAACTGAGGAAGAAGGGTTAACAAGTTATGAAGTGACAGCATTTTGAACTTGGGCACTATCACATACTGGTTATGAAAGACAGGTCAAGAACTGGTCTCCAGGCATTTTCTTTCTTGGGCACCAAAAGCATTCCAACTGGGAAGGAGAAACAGTTTCTATTACCCCCTGGGATAGCATTACTGTAGGACAGGAGGAAACAGAAGGGTTTGGACTGGTGGATATGAAATAATTCCCTGGAAAAGGGGAACTTCTTCCCACTGATATGTGTAACTTACTGAACCAGCCTCAGAATCCAATTATCTGAAACAATCTGTTGTCAAAGAAGAAAATGGAGATTCAGACCTTCTGGACGGGGTAAATGACTTCCAGGGTGGGTGTGGGGACAAGGTCTTTTATTTTATTTGACTGAACTTTGTTCTGGGGGCTTCCGACTTTCTTTTTGGAAGCTCCCTGCTATTGATTTTTAAATGTCTGCTTACCAGACTTTTGCTGAGACTGTTTTTGATTTTTTTTTTTTTTATAAGAAACATCTTTATTAAATTATCATGCGTGACACAGACAATCTTACATTTATATAAATGAAAATAAATCATAGCGGTGCAACCTTAGTTGCAAACATTATACCTTACAAACTGTGCCAACACAACTGTAGTTGCAAACATTATATATCACTTTTACTATATCCAGTTATTGTCAGTCAGCCATTGCATAGCTCATTCGTATCCTGCCTTCTTTTAAATATCGTTCCTCCCCTGCATATAGTTGTCCCACATTTCCATTTTTTTCTTGTGTAATTTACTCCTACCCTTTTCTAAAGATCTCAGTTCCAGTTGTTTTATCTCTGTTACTATCTTTGCTACTTCTAGTAAAGTTGGTTTAGGGTCTGATTTCCATTTTCTAGTTATTGCTTTTTGGCAGCCATCATAAAAAGACTCAGCAAGACCTTACTATGTCTAGGCAATTCCAACTTTGTATCAAAGCTCAAAAAATCATTTCCCTAGTCACTCCAATTTGCGCACCCAGAATCTCCTACAGAGCATTATGCAGGGAATCTTTAAAGTCAGCCAACTCATTACACTCCCAGAAAATATGTTCTCAGTTACCTCTTTCTTCCCCATCACATCTCCAACATTTGCTGTCTACCTGAGGAAAGATTCTTTGGAGCCTGCTTGGGGTACAAAAATATCTATGTAAATACTTCCAGGCAAAGATCCTATATCTTCTAGATTTTGTTGCATATCCGGCAGATATACATATATCCCACCATTGTTTCTTTGTGAATTGCTTATCCAGTGTCGCTTCCCAATTCTCCCTAACCTCTTCTGACTGATTCTTATAGTTATCATGCAATATTTTATATGCTCTACTAATTATTCCTTTCTTAATGACCACATCTGTTCTAGATTCTACTAAGAAATCAACCAGTGCTGGTCTTTCGTTTAGGACATCCTTATTTCTTTCTCTTTACTTGTACTCTGATATCAATCCTTGCTATGGAAGACAATCTCTAACCTGCAGTCCAAATAAGTTCTTACCATCTTCCCATTCTATTATCTTTCCCTCTCTAGTTATTTGCTCCCAATACCTTGATTACTTTGCCAGTTTTCTCCAATATATTCCCACCCCCTCTTGCCTATTGTCTGTATCCCTAATTGCAGCCACCCCTCTTGGCAGAATCTCCTTTTTCCATTCTCATATTGGCTTAGTTCTTAGGTTCATAGGTGTGTACTAGGCTAATGGCCCTGGAGCCTTTACAAGCCTACCCCAGAGGATTACCCCCCCGGCATTGTGCCACCTGACCTTAGTTCAGAGTGCCTCTGTTGAGTACAGCCACTGGAGTGATTCCTGGGGTGAATTTTCTATTTCCCATCCATCATCAAGATTTCTCTTGAAGAGGGCCAGTGAAGTGCTCTGCTTGACATATATGGGAAGTCTATTCCATAGCATGGGCAGTCTCTAGGTTATGAACCTGTCCCTCCAGCATGTTCTGTTGATTGTGGTAATGAGGCTGAGGTCTCTGGAGCATGAGGTGCAGAGGGATTGGGATTTCTTTATATGTTGCATTTTCTAACAGAGCTGGGTCAGACATGGCTTTGTAAGTCAAGTAGTGATCACCACGAAGTAGGCAATATGAGACAGAGAATAGTTGGAGTTTTTTGAGTCTGTCCATATAGGACAGGTGTTTAAGGCCTAGGATTCTCTTTGTGAAGTACTTTTGCAGCCACTCCAGTTGTTGCAGGTGTCTAGTGAGGTACATGCCAAATGGGGAATTGTACTCGATGACTGGCCTAATGAGGGAAGAGTAGAGGGAGACAATGGCTTCTTTCTTCCTGAATGCAAAACCCTTAGTAATGAGATGTGCCACATAGAAGAACTTCTGACCACAGTGGCAATGTGGTGGTCAAAAGAGAGGTTGCTGTCATCCTGTGTGCCCAGATCTCTTATAACGTCTTCTGTGTTCAGTGGACTACCATTGATGTGGTAATTCAAGGGAACCGGGTTTTTCCCAAGGGGGGGTGACAACACATTTTTTGGCATTGAGCTTAAGGCCATGGTTCTGACACCAGTCGTTGGTGTCAGTGAGGCCTTCCTGTAGAATGTCAACATCACTTGGGGAGTTAATAATAGCTCCCAACTTGCAATCGTCTGCGAACTTTGTCACTTTGGCCTGGACTTCAGAGAAGTAGATACCACACAGGAGAGGACCCAGTACCGAACCCTGTGGGACTCCACTCATGACTGGTCGGCAGTCTGACTTGGAGTCAGCTACTTCCACATTGTGGGTTCTATCTGTGAGCCAGTTTGCAACCCACCTAGTGATACAGGGGTTGATTCCCAGCTTAGTGAGTTTTTCTATGATTCCTGAGTGGGGAATGGTATCAAAGGCCTTGGCCAGATCAAGGTAGGCTGTGTGAACCACCTTGCCTTCATCCACAGCTCTGATGACTGACTCAAAGAAGTCTACCAAGTTGAGCAGGCATGATCTACCCTTCACAAAACCAAACTGTGTAGGATCCAGAGTTTGGAGAGTCCCTATATCCTTATTTATTAGGTCCATGATGAGGAGTTCCATGGCCTTGCATATCAGACTTGTCAGGCTAATGGGGCGATAGTTCCCAGGGTCTGTAGTTGCTCCTCCTTTGTGGAGAGGGATGACTATAGTAGTGCGCCATTCAGTAGGGACAAAGCCTGAGGTGAGGCTGTGATTGAACAGGGCACACAGGTGAGGTGCCCGTTCACAGCCAGAGATATTTTCAGGTCCCATAGAAGCTGTATTCTTGGCCTTGGACAGTGCTGTTTTAACCTGTGCAGCAGTAATACTAGGTGCCTGGCAATCTACTGGTATTGTGATTGGTCTTTTGAGAAGGGAGAGAGCAGTAAAGTTGGCACTGAATCTGCGGCCAATATACTGGCAATATCTGTTGGCTCGGTATAAGAAGTACCATTGTGCAGTAGCTCGGAGCAAATCTGGGTACTGCTGTGGAGATTCTTTACATAACTATAGAAGGCCTTGTGGTTGTCTTTACTATCTGCTGCAATTTTTTTTCATAGCTTGCTTTAGAGGATTTGATGAGGGATCTCAACCTTTTGTTGAGGCTGATAAGGGAGTATTTCCAGTCTTGGGACTTCACCTTATTCCGCATTTATTCTGTTGTAGAGTTTATTTATGACAGGGGACCCCCAGATTGGCTTCATTTTTTGAGGAGAGCATCTTGGTTCTATTGGGTATGGCAAGATCTATGCATTTGTGAACGTGTTTGTACAGTGCATACACCAATGCACTGTACGTGTTTGTACAGTGCATTGGTGTATGATTCTGCAGTCATGCAACTATTCTCCATTTGCATGGGTGCCGTGAAGTTAGCCACCTCTGTTTTTAAGAGCCCAAAGTTCGCTTTGGAGAAGTTTTTCATGGTGGTTACCTTTGTTGGGGGGGGGGGGATGGATTTCCAAGGTGATTAGTTTGTGGTCGGTTCTAGCCAGGGAGGAGTTGACTATTGGTGTAGAGCAACAGTCGCCCATGTTAGTAATGACCAGGTCAAGGATGTTGCTACCTTTAGTGGGGGTAAGAACGAGCTGGTTCAGAGCATTGGAATTAATGAATTCCAGGAAGCAGTGGGCAGATGTATTGGTACATGATTAGTTTTCCCAGTTAATGGAGGGGTAGATCAAATCACCCAGTATGAGAGTGTTAGGTTGGAGCCTTATATTCTCCAGGGTGGTTAGGAACATGGAGTATGAGCCTTGGGACATGGTTGGGGACTTATAGCAGGCTATGACCTGAATCACTGTCTTACCCAATGTTAGCTGCACCTGAAGTACCTCAGATGTGTTACGTTTGGCTACTAGTCTGGTAATGCGCGCATCCATTATGAATATGGAAACACCACTGCCTTTGGAGCTTCGGTGCAAGTTCTGATCCAAAAGGTGTGGAATGAGTTATAGCCTGGTAGTGCAGGGGTGCTTTCTGCTGCCTTGAACAAGCACAAATATCGATGTTCTCCATTTTAAGGAGTACTTCAAGCGAGTACATTTTGAGATTTAGACTTCTAGCGATGAGCGGCATGACCCTCAGATTGCATTTGTTTGTAGCTGTTACGGTGGCAATTTGGTCTTTGGAACACCACCTAAAAAAGGCACTATAGGGGTGGTAAGAGCCTTGGCCAGTATCCAGAAGCCCAGGGGGGACAGATGCAGGCCATCTCTGGCAAAGCATCGAGGTCTGTCAATCATGTCATCCCAGGCAGACAGATACTGGATCCCCTTAGAATGACACCAGAAACTTAGCCAATTGTTAAAATCAATCATTTTCTGCCTGTACTGAGGTATCATTCTGGGTGATGGTAGGATGCTGCTCAGGGCTAGGGTCATACCCACCTGGGCTACATAATCCGAGAGCTCCTCCATGTCTATTTTCATGTAGTCCAGGGAGGTACATCTCAGGTCATTCACTTCCACATGTACAATGTCAGAGTCATATTCATACCTGTTGTTGAGGGACCTGAGTGCATACGTTATGTGGTGTTTCTTGGAGCCTGACAGGCAGCTGACTGTTACTTTCTCCTTATTCAGCCGTGAGTGGGACATCAGTGTGCCTCATTATCGAGTCACCTATGACTAGTGTGTTGGGCATACTGTTTTGCCTTAGGGGCTTTGGTTGAGTGGCACACTGTTTAGGAGAGTTATGTGTCTCATGATTAGTGTTGTGTTGTGGTGGTCGAGTGCATTTCTGCCTTGGTGGTCTCTGCTGTTTGGATAGTTTTTAATTGAGAGACTCCGTGAAGGTGGGTGTTTGTTTTTTTTTATGTGAAGGCAGTGCCGGTGTGTATTCTGGAGGCCTATGTGTTCCATGTGGTGTGGTGCAAGAGTTGAACTTCTCCTCTTGACCAGCTATTCCAGTCTTGGTTGGGGAGTGCGTGGCTTCCAATTTGGATATATAAGTGCATCTCTCGCAAGTCTGAGTGTTGGGAAGTAGGAGGAGAGGGTTGTCAGTGTACCTGAGGCGGTTGCTACATTGCCTCAGGATGCCCAAGTTCACCAGGTTAATACAAGAAAGCACAGGGAACTGACCTTTAGACATGCCTGGAGGGGTGGGCATTAATAATAAGTACTGGAGCTGTTTCCTTGTAGAACAATTAGTGCTAGTAACACTTTCGTGTGCGACAATAACTGCTACAAGAAGCCTGGTAAAGTGCTAAACTAATAAGCTAGCAAAAGTGCAGGAGAAGAGAGAGCTAGCAAATCTAGGAAAAATTGAAGAGCAGACTTTGGCACTGCTGAGAAGCTTACAAACAGTCCTGGATACAGCAAATACGTATCTGGACTAGACTAGTTACAGGAAAAGCGGGAAAAGCATAAATGCGGGCTTTTAAACCAGAAAGTTGAAAGAGATGGAAAAACTGCTGAAACGGCCAATAAACTACAATTTCTGGACCAGAAACCACTCCTCATGTTGTTAGAATACTTTCTCCTACTTTATGAATATAATATTCTGCATGGTTATTGTTGTTCTTAAAGGTTTGCATACAAACTCCCAGTCTCTCCTTATTTGAAGTTCCCTGTTTCTTCATCTCTCTCCATTTTGAGTTATAGTTTTCTGCTTGTGATATGTATAGGAGCCTTAACTGTGTTGATATGAAATACCCCTTCAAATCGGGTAATCTCTATCCACCTTGTTCTACTGGAAGAATAAGCATGTCCCACTTGACTCTTGCCATCTTCCCATCCCAGATAAAATCCTTCAACTCTTTATTAATTATGATCCACAACTTCTCTGTTTGATCAAAATATGCCTGACCTGTATATAAGACTACAGGGACTAAAACATTTTATCTGCTTGTATCTTACTATCAATATCCATATAACAGACCTTCCTTTTCTCAATTTTTGTATCATCATTTGTTTGGTCTCGTACCACATATCCTTAGCTGCTACATCTGTATCATTTTTAATCTATACTCCTAAAAACTTAATTTTATCATGTCCCCATACGTATGGATATTGCTGAACCAATTTGTATGTGGGTATATAATTTACTGCTATTGCTTTTGTTTTGGCTTCATTAATTTTATATTCCAAAAAAGGTATGGAATTGTCTCACTATGTTCCACTGCACTGTAATGTCCCTTTCTGGTTTTGTCAAGTATAAAATAATGTCATCTGCAAATACAGCCAACTTCTCTTGACTACCATACCAGTTATATCCTTGAATTTCTGAGTCCCTTATTTTCTCTGCCAATAGTTCTAAATATAACAACAAAGGGAAGAGAAGACACCCCCACCTAGTTCCTCTGCTCAAGCAGAGATTATCAGAGAGCTCCTCATCCACTTTAATTTTCGCCACCAATCCCTCATATATCCTCCTAATCAACCTTAGCATTTTTTAATCAGGAAATGCAAATCCTTCCATTGCTTTGCTCAGAAAGTCCAATCTCACTCTGTCAAATGCTTTCTCTGCATCAAGACCTACCAACAACAGTGGTATTTTCTTACATTCTGCTTCCCTCTGGATCATCAGTTTTCTGTTAATGTTGTCAAATGTTTGCCTCCCTTCCACAAAACCACAATGATCTATATCTATCAATCTTGGCACCACTTTTGCCATCCTTTTTGCCATTAGAGACATAAACACTTTATAATCATGATTCAGTATTGAAATGGGCCTGTATGAGGCTGGATCCGATGGATCTTTACCATCTTTAGGTATTAAAGCTACTACTGCTTTCTTCCAGGAAGTTGGTATTTCTCCTTTTAAAATACTGTTAAAATCTTCCAGATCTTTATCAGTTTTTCTTCCTAGCTTCCAAAGCTCCACAGGAATACCATCTATTCCTGGGGACTTTCCTGTAGATTGGTTATACATCACCATTTTTATCTCATCTCCTACTATCCTGTTAGTAATTGAGCCTCCTCTACTTCTAGCCTGGGCATATTTAATTCTTCCATAAACATTTTCATTTGTACCTTTTCTTGATTTCCATATTTCTCTGCTTTATACAGACTTTCATAGAATTTTTGAAATATTTCCAGTACTTCTACAGGACCCCTTGTTATAGGCTCCCTGAGCTTGGTGGCAGCCCTTTCTATTTTCTGTTACCTAAGTCATTGCACTAATAGTTTTTGTGCTCTAAGGTTATTATCAAAAAACAGCTGCTTAACAGCAATTTTTTTTAAATCATGTATATTATCAAGGTAATCTTTTAGTTATGTACTCACCATAACTTCAGATGTTTGGGATCCATCTCGCCTACATTCTGAATGATGGGTTCGGAGCCGATCCATCGGCTCCGACTCGGCACGCTTATGCCAAAGAGCGAAGTCTCTTATTGGCTGAGCTTACTATATCCCAGGATGCACCACCACCAGTCCCCCAGATCTAGTTTGTCCGCATACATGCACACATGCATACCCTGCTTATATAACATCGTCAGATGAAACAAGATAAAAACAGTAGAGCTCAAAACCGTTCAATCTCTTCTGATCTGCAAGGCAGGGGGAAGGAGGGTGGGTATCAGGAATGTAGGCGAGATGGATCCCAAACATCTGAAGTTATGGTGAGTACATAACTAAAAGATGTTATGTGATCCTATCTCGCCTACATTCTGAATGATGGGACAGCGTCCCTAGCACCTGAATCCTGGGTGGCTCACTGGAAAACACTCCTGAGTACCGTGGAACCAAATGAAGCTCGTCCTTTAGATGCCACATCCAATTTGTAGTGGGAAATGAACGTGTGCGGGTTGGACCAAGTAGCCGCAGCACAAATTTCGAAATAGCGAGCTTGGAATGAAAAGCTATAGAAGTAGCCATAGCTCTGGTAGAATGAGCTTTGATAGATGATGCAAGTTGCTTATTCAAGAAGAATAGGCCTGAGTTATGCAATCTCTGATCCATTTTGAGATTGTAGCTTTTGTGATGGTTTGGCCCAATTTATTATCTGAGAAGGACACAAACAACTGGTCTGACTTACGGTTGCTGAGTCCTGTCTAAATAGAAGCGTAATTGCCTGTGAACATCCAATTTATGGAGAGTGTATTCTGCTTCATTAGAGAATTTTGGAAAGAAAACTGGTAGTTCTAGGGATTGTTGAAGACAGAAACTAGAGCAGACCTTTGGGACAAAGGATGGATTAGGCCTAAGTGATACTCTATCTTTGTGGAAAATCAAATACGGTGGTTTAATAGACAGGGCTTGAAGCTCTGAGACCCTTCTTGCCGAAGTAATAGCCACTAAAAATGCCGTTTTCCATGACAGATATTTTAACTCGCACGTAGCAGCCGGTTCAAAGGGGGGAGATGTTAATGCGCAGCACCAAATCAAGATCCCACGGAGGTGCAGGATGAAAAACTGGTGGTCTTAACAGGCTCGCACCTTTAATGAATGTTTTGCATAATCTGCTGCTCATCAAAGGAGGATCTGTGGATTCATGGAATTTAGAGATAGCAGCTAGTTGAACTTTAATAGTTGAGACAGAAGATCCCTGATTAAATAGGGATGTTAAGAATTTCAAAACCTCTGGGACAGGAGCAGTGATAGGGTCTAAGCCCTTGAGTTGAGCCCAGATAGCAAACCTCTTCCACTTACTGAGGTACAATTTGTTAGTGGTAGGTTTGTGGGCCGAAGATAAAATGTGAACAACTTCCGGGTCTAGTGTGTGACTTCTAACTAAGGTTGGAAGTGGAGGAGCCAAGCTGTCAATTTCAGAGATTGAAGGGACTGATGCCAATGTCCCGACTGATGGATTAGCAAATCCGGGATCACGTCTAAGGTCCACGGATCGTCCACTGCATGCTTTTTCAGGTAAGGAAACCATATCTGACGAGGCCAGTATGGGGCAATCAGAATCATTGAAGACCCTAGCTGAGAAGCTCTTTGAATAACTTTGGGAAGGAGTGGAATTGGGGGAAAAGCATAAAGCAACCCTGTTGGCCAAGGTTGTGCTAGAGCATCCATGGCTGGTAGTTCCTGATGTGGAATCAAGGAGAAGAACCTTTGGCACTTGGTGTTTTGTGGAGTCGCAAATAGGTCGCAGCACGGCGTCCCCCATCTCTTGAAAACCTGGGCTGCTACTGCGCGGTTTAGAGACCATTCGTGAGGAGAGAGAATTGTCCTGCTTAATTTGTCCGCCAATACATTTGACTTTCCCGGGATGTGGGTCGCTACCAAGAAGCGGTTGGTAGCTACAGCCCATTCCCACACTCTCATGGCCTCTCTGCAAAGGGGGTACGATCTGGTCCCTCCTTGTTTGTTCAGATACCAAACCACCGACATGTTGTCTGTGTGGATGGCGATGATGCCCTGAGGAAGGAACTTGTGTAAGGCCTGTAGGGATAGAAGTACAGCCCTCATCTCCAACACGTTGATGTGGAGAAGAGCTTCGTCCGGAAGCCAGGATCCCTGAACTAGCCTGCCCAGACAATGCCCCCCCCACCCTATCTGGGAGGCATCTGTCATCAGGGTAACCACTGGAGGGGGGAGAACAAAGGGTTTTCCCTGATCCAAGTTGGATGTCTGAAGCCACCAGCGAAGGTCCCTTTTGCATATTTCCGTAATCATGATGTGATGATTGAGGGAAGATCTTGAAAGGACCATTGAGTTGATAAGAGCCACTGAAGAATCCTCATGTGTAACCTTGCTAGAGGAACTAAAAGTACCGTGGCAGACATTGAGCCTAGAACCTGTAGGACCATCCTGGCTGGGGCTTTGGATCTTGAGATCAGAGCTAGAACTTGGCCCTGTAAAGTTCGAATCCTTTCGGCAGGAAGAAAGACACGCATCAATCTTGAGTCTATCTCTGCTCCTATAAACTTTATGCGCTGAGAGGGCAGCAAGACAGACTTTGACCAATTGAATGTAATCCCTAGGGAAACACCCAGGGAGATGGTGGCTTTGAGGTTGTCCATAAGTAGATGCCTGGTGGAGGCAGTCAGGAGCCAGTCGTCGAGATAGGGAAACACTTGGAATCCAAGACTCCTCAGGTGAGCCGTCACTACTGCCAAACACTTGGTGAACACCCTGGGGGCTGTGGTGAGACCAAAGGGCAGAGCACAAAATTGGTAATGACTGGTTCCCAGGCTGAAGCGCAGATACCTTCTGGACGCCTGATGTATCGGTATGTGATAATAGGCGTCCTTGAGGTCTATGGAGCACATCCAAACATCCTTCTCCAACAACGGGAGAATGGATTGCAACGTGACCATTCGGAATTTGGATTTCGTTACGGATAGGTTTAGTCTGCTGAGATCCAATATTGGTCTCAGGTCCCCTGTCTTTTTTGGCACTAAAAAGAACCTGGAGTAATTTCCTGATCCGATTTGGTCTGTGGGGACCGGTTGGATGACTCCTTTTTGTAGCAGCTTTGAAGCTTCTGCGGCTGCTATTTCCCTTTGACTGGGTGGTGGGTCCGGGATTCTCTTGGACGAAGGGGGTGAGGACTTGAATGGGATGGTGTAACCTCCGGCAATTATCGAAGCACCCATCTGTCCTGAGTGATTGACTCCCAGGCTTCTAGGTGCTTGGCAAAACGACACCCGACTGGCTCCGGAGCAGCACAGCCGGGCAATCCCTCATGTCGTATGGGAGGCTGAAGAGCCACGAAAGGACTCGCGGTCTCCAGAATTGCGGGGCCCTCTGCCGCCTCTGGGACGGCATCTCCTGAAAAATTTCCCGCCCTCTGCCTCTGGACGGGGAATCTTCCTGCTGTTGGGAGAAAAACTTGCGAGATTTTCGAACCACATTTTCCCTCCTTTGGCCTTGGGGTAAGGCCGAAAGGGAGTGGAATAACGGGCCCCTACGGCAGATAACGTTTCCCTCTTGCTCACAGCGGGTAAGGGTGTCTTTCACCTTGGGTCCAAACAATGAGGACCCATCAAAGGGAGCGTCGGCGAAGGAAGACTTGAAGGCCTCCGCAAACTGACACAAGCGGAGCCAGGCTTGTCACGTGAGCAACGCCTGTGCCTGCCGCTCTACCGCCTTCGGCCGCATAAGAAATGAGCCTCATGGACGAGTTAGCAATCGACGTAAGGATAGCCAACTGAGAGCTAACGGACTGGGCTAGCTGCTCAGGTAGGTTACCCGAGAGGGAGTCTGACAACTCCTTGATCAGATCCCTCTGAAGCCTGGTAAAATGTGCCAAATAATTCAGAGACCTTAAGGTAAAGGCCGCTGAAGTCAGGGTGCTTCCGTACCTATCCATACTCCTAGACTCCTTATTAGGAGGATGGATGGACGTTGAAGCCTCTGCCACGTCCTGTTGTGTAGCAGATGCCACCACCATGGCATCTACAGCCACGCCTTTAGTAAGGAACTCCTTCTCGGGGGGAGCAGATAAGAACTTGTTTGGGCGAGAAGGGACTGGTTCCACGGTATCCGGGTGTTCACGCCCTTGAACAAACTAAATCCAGAAGCTCGTCGAAGGGCGGAGACACCCAGGAGGCGGAGGGCTGAGCCCCAAAGGCCTTGAGGAGCACTGATTCGTCCGCAGAGGGGGGTTTGGACATCCAGCCGCCTCGTTGTTTGAGGATCTCTAAGATGTCTGCAAAGGAGACATCGTCCGAGGACGACTTAGGGGACCCCTCCGCATCATCCATATCCGTGTCCGATGTAATAGACTCGGGGGAGTCCACGTGCTTCCTCTTGCACGATCTCTTCCTTGGGGGTTCCTCTGGAGATGACTCCAAAGAACCCTCAGGAAGAGGGGAACCCCCACTGGGGGTAACCTCAGGCCTCGGGGCTCCGCTGGCTACGGACAGGGGAACTGCCAAAGACCCAGTCTCCACGCCCAGGGAAGGTGCTGGTAGAGCCGGAGAGATGGCCAAGAGGATTTGGCCAAGGCACTCCTCATGGCCCTGAAAGCCGGACCCCAGAATCCTGGGAGAATCCGGTCTCCGGGGCCATGATGGCAGACGGAAGTCCCGCAGCCAAGCACCGAGAGGGAGGCTCGGAACCGAAAGCAAAGGTCCCAAACATCACCCTCGGGTCCAGCCGAAGAAGTCCAGACAAACTCGGACCCGAGGGCCGGTTGGAGTAAGGGTCGGAGCCGACCCTGAGATCTCCACCGGCTCCAAGAGCACCTGCTCCGACGGAGCCAAGCAGTCGGAGGAGGAATAGCAATGGGGTGGGTCATGGTCATCGGCTCCGAGGCCAACTGGGTCGGAACCGAAACAAACTTTTGGAAGACTGGGGACTGGAAAAGTCTTTGGAGCACCCTGTCTATATCAGAATCCGACATTCTCGAAGACCGAGAGGAAACAGAACGGGTTCGAGAAGACCTCTCCCTCGGCCCCAAGGGACTAGGGGACCGGCTCCGAGGCGACTCGATGAGAATCGGCGCCGAGGAAACACACACACCAGATTCCATCGGTGCCGAGGTAGACCGGCGCCGAGGAGGAAGTGTCTGAGCGGCGACCTTGTCGGCTCCGAGCAGTGGAGCCGGCGAAGGTGACCCGCCTCGATGCCCCAGCCATCGGCTCAAGCCAGGAGTCGATACTGGAGGCATCGAGGCAGACCGTTCGACCTCGGCTCCAAGTCTTTGGAGCCGAAGGAGAGGCCTGCCTAGGTCTCTTGGCAGTCGGGTCCGACGGACTGGTCGGAGCCAAGCCCTTTCTTTTGGCAGGAGTCGGAGAGGAAGCCAAGGCTTCTTCAAAGAGGGTTTAATCAAGCCTTTGAGAATCAATTTATTTTTCCTCTCCTGGAGGACCCTAGAGGAAAAAGCGTGACATACGCTGCATGACTCCTGCAAGTGCTTTGCCCCTAAACAATACACACACAGTAGATGGTCATCAGTAACAGACATCTTAAAAGCACATTTAGAACATTTCTTAAAGCCCGAAGGCCTATGGGGTTGAGACATGTTGATACACAAATCTAGTCACTCTGACAGGAAAGTACACTAAATTTTAACTACTGATATAAGCTTACAGTAATAAATAAAGCCAACTCTTCCTGTAAAAAGAACAGGCAACTCTAACCCAATTTGAACAATTATTAGAGACCCTGTAATTCAAATATCAACAGTCCGGGAAGGCCCTGAATGGAGGGGGGCCGAAAACAAACTGAACTCAATCACACACAACAATTCCAAGTCCAAATCGTACACAAAGTTAGCGATAGCTGTTAAAACAGCTTTTGTGAGCAAAAACAGCAAAAAACTGACAGAATAGTTAGTTTAATAAACTACTTAGCCCAGCCAGCTCGAGACCACGTCTTCGCAGGGAAGCGGCAAACGAGATCTGGGGGACTGGTGGTGGTGCATCCTGGGATATAGTAAGCTCAGCCAATAAGAGACTTCGCTCTTTGGCATAAGCGTGCCGAGTCGGAGCCGACGGATCGGCTCCGAACCCATCATTCAGAATGTAGGCGAGATAGGATCACATAACATCTCTTATTTTCTGTTTGGCATTCTGCAGTTACTCTCTTCTTGTTCTGAGAGATTCTCCCTATTTTGCAGTACTTTAACACTTGTCAGTCCCGCTAAGTAATTCTTGTTACTTCTTAACCGTATCTCCCATTCTTTTATTTCCACCCTATTTTTAAATTCTACATTAATTTTATCCCACTCCCTAGCTATACTTTCAGAAGAAATTTATTTCTTCTCTAATAGCTCCTGAATAATTTCCACTGCCCATTCCTTAAATTCCTCTCTTTTCAATAGATGGTGGGAAAGTGCCAGTGTCTCATTTTTATTTCATTACCTTGTGTGTTTATTTTAATTATTATTGGCGCATGATCTGAAATAGTTATTGGGTGCGCATCAAGACCTTCAATTAAATACACATGTTCCTATGACATGTATATTCTGTGTAGCCTAGCCCAGTTTTTGTATCTTGGAGAATTGTATATACATTCACTCAGAACTCCTACTACTGAATTCACATCTTCCATGCCAAATGTTTTCATAAGTTTCTTTAAAAATCTACTCTCCTTTGTTATATTTAACCTTCTGGGGCCCCCAGACACATCTTCACTGTTGCAAATCAAATTCCAGTCCCCACTTATAAGTAATATTCTTTGCTGAAAGCTGATTATTTCTCCCAGAATTTCTTTAAGCTCCATTATAACAGTTTTTGGTGGAATATAAATACATGCCAGTGTAATCCTTCTCCCTTTCCAGTAGCCCCTTAATACTATAAATCTTCCATTATTGTATTTTATATTTTCTTCTATTACTATTGGAGCTCCTGTTGCAATTAATATAAGTACTCCTCTCTTCCTTTGCCCCAGATATTCTGCTGAATAACCATTTTGAAAAAAAAGAAGTTATGTCTTACCATAACATTCCATCTGTTTTGCTGATCCTCGTTCAGTCATTACATGTGAGTATCAGTTCCGACTTCGGAACCGAGCCGGCCATCTTCCAAGCTTGCGCCAGCTACAAACTCCTGAGCTAAAAACTCTTACCCAGAATTCCCCTCTCCCTGTTACCTCAGATTGAGTTTGCAAGTCAAAAGAAGGTAGAGGCTACCTCTCGTCAAATGATCTAACAGAACCGGATGGTGAGATCCACTAGAATACACAGGAGGTGGAAGGAGGGAGGGTCGTAATGACTGAACGAGGATCAACAATACAGATGGAACATTATGGTAAGACATAACTTCTTCATCTGATATTATTAATCCTCATTCAGTCCTTACATGTGGGACAGAGTCCCCAGCTACCTTTATTCCTGGGAGGCTGTCATGGAAGGACATTCCGGAGCACCATAGAACCAAAAGATGCTCTTCCCCTGGAGGCCAAATTCAATTTGTAATGATTGATGAAGGTATGAGGAGTAGCCCAAGTTGCAGCTGCACAAATGTCATGTAAAGAGGCTCTGGCATGGAAGGCAGCAGAAGTTGCCACCGATCTTGCAGAATGAGCCTTTATGGTAGTAGGTAATGGAATTATATGTTTTCTATAAATGAAGGTTATGCAGTCTTTTAACCATTTAGCCAATGTGACCATGGCCACAGCACATCCTAATCTAGGTCCAGAATAGGCCAAAAATAACTGGTCTGGTTTATGAGAAGCCTTAGTCGTGTTCAAGTAGAAGCAGATTTGCCTGTGAATATCTAGGGTATGTAGGCAATACTCTCCTCTGTTTGAATGATTGGGGAAAAAAACTGGCAATTCAATGGTTTGATTAATGGACATTTCAGAGATCACTTTTGGTAGAAAGGAAGGAATAGTTCTCAATGACACTCTATCTCTATGAAAAATTAAATATGATCTCTTGATGCATAAGGCTTGAAGCTCAGAGATAGTCTGGCAGAAGTAATGGCGGCCAAAAACAAGGTTTTCCATGACAAATATTTGAGGTTGCAAGAAGAAGCTGGTTCGAAAGGTGGCATTGTCAAAGCTTGTAGGACTAATGACAGGTCCCATGGTTGAGTAGGTTCTCTAAAAGGGGGGTCTTAAATGATTCACGCCTTTTATGAAAGTCTTGCATAATTTGTGTGACATAAGAGAAGAGTCTTGGACACCATCATGAAAATTAGATATTGCAGCCAAATGAACTCTAATGGTAGAGGCAGATAGACCGGACTGAAATAAGGTAGACAGATATTCCAGTACTGTTGACATCGGTGCTGAAAAAGGATCTACTTGTTTTTCTTTCAGTCAAAAAGTTAATCATTTCCACTTGCTGAAATATGTAATTCTGGTGGAAGACTTATGAGATGTAATACGAATGTCACGTACTGGCAAAGAAAGATCATTCTGCCTGGTAATCAAAGGAATTGGAGGAGCCAAGCTGTGAGCTTCAGGCTGTTCAAGTTGGGGTGAATCAGATTCTGCGGATGGGAGATCAACCCCAGGGTTGGATGAATAATCCACAGTTGATCTAGCAGGTTAGGCCAAAGGAAGGGAAACCAAATCTGACGAGGCCAATATGGTGCTATGAGGATTACTTTGCTCTTCAACTGGCGGGCCTTCTTCAGAAACTGGGGAATGAGGGGGACAGGTAGAAATGCATAAAGCAAACCAGAGGGCCAATCATGGACTAGAGCATCCCTGGGTGACTGTCGCAGAGGGGGAATCAGGGCGAAATAGTTGCTGCATTTGTAGTTGGTCGGGGATGCAAAGAGGTCACAGCAAGGAAGACCCCAGCAGTTGAAAATCTCCGCCGCTATCAAGAGATTCAGGGATCGCTCGTGAGGTTGTAGAATACACCTGCTGAGTCTGTCTGCTATCACGTTGGAACTCCCGGGAATGTGCGTTGCTAGAAGAAAGCGGTTGGTAGCCATCGCCCATTGCCATATCCTCATGGCCTCTCGACAGAGTGGATAAGATTTGGTTCCTCCTTGTTTGTTGATGTACCAGACCACCACCATGTTATCTGATTGTATCGCAATAATCCCAGATGCCAGCAGGGGATGGAATGCTTGCAATGACAGAAGCACCTCCCTCAGCTCTAGAACATTTATATGCAAATGGGCCTCCATTTTGGACCAAGTACCTTGGACTGTCTGTCCCTGAAATAGCCCCCCCCCCCACCCCATCAGGGAGGCGTCCGTGGTCACTGTAGCCTTGGGCTGTTGGGGGGAGAAGGGGCAAGACAATTGTGACAAATTGTGTGCCATCCACCAATATAGATCTTGTTTGCACCTGTGAGTTACCCAAATCTTGGCTGAAAGAGGGTACTGAAAGGGATACCATTGGGTGAGCAGTAGCCATTGTAAAAGCCTCATGTGAAACCTGGCCAAGGGACAATCGTAATGGAGGCTGCCATAGAACCCAACAACTGGAGAACAGAATGAGCTGTGGATTTCTCCCTTGAAAGGATTGGAATCAGTTGCTGCTTTATCCTTAGAATTCTGGGCTCTGGAAAGGATGCTTTGCAAATCTTTGTATTCAAGATGACCCCTATGAATTCTGTGGACTGAGATGGGGCGAGATTGGATTTTTGCCAGTTTATGGTAATGCCTAGCCTTTCTGCAGTGAGGAGAGAGTATATGCCAGGGATTCTTCCAATAGATGTCTGGTGGGGACGGAGATGAGCCAGTCGTCTAGGTATGGAAACACCTGGAATCCTTGAAGTCGCAAGTGAGCTGTGATGACTGCCATGCACTTTGTGAGCACTCTGGGGGCTGTAGAGAGTCCAAAGGGCAGTACTCTGAACTGGTAATGACTGGCTCCGGCATGGAAGTGAAGGAATCTTCTTGATGGTCTGTCCACATTTATGTGGTAGTATGCAACTTGAAGAACTATCAAGCACATCCAATCTTCTTTTTCCAAAAGCGGAAGGATAGACTGTATTGTGACCATCCAGAATTTCTGTACTTTTACAAACTTGTTCAATACACTGAGATCCAAAATTGGTCTCAAGTCCTCAGTTTTCTTTGGCATTAAAAATAGTCTTGAGTAGAATCCGGATCCTATCTGGTCTGGGGGGACTATTTGGATGGCTCTTTTTCTTAGCAGCTTTGAAATCTCTAACGTTGCTTCTTCCCTTTGACTGGGTGGAACTTCGGGTAAGCTTGTTAGGGGAGCGGGACAAAGGTCAAAGGAGATATGATAACCTCTGGTTATTATCCTTTGTACCCAAGAATCGGTGGTAATGGTTAACCAGGCAGAAGGGTACAAGGAGAAATGACCCCCAACCACTTCCAGAGGAAAGCAGTTGGGCCGCTCTTCAGGAGCGCTGGTAGGATTGGCCAGGGAAAGAATCCCTGGAACCCTGGTTACACGGACCCCCTCTGGCCCGAAAGGGGCGTGTTCCCTGAGAGTTTCCCTCTCTGCCTCTAGGGGAGAACTCAGCCTGTGTGTCATTGAAAGAACCTTGAGTCTTTTTCTGCCATATCTTCCCACTCTTCTGGTTTCTGGAGAAAGCCCATTGAGGGGAAGAATAACGGACACCCACAGCAGAAAGGGTCTTACTGTCCTGTTCACATCTGGCTAGTGTGCTTTTAATCTTGGGTCGGAAAAACGACGAGGCTTCGATGGGAACGTTGAGAACAGAAGCCTTGAAGGGTTCCGCGAAATTACACAAGCGCATCCAGGCATGTCGTATAAGAACAATGCCTGAACCTGCCACTCTAGCTGCTCCTTCTGATGCGTGAGATATCAGGCACATGGAGGAGTTAGATATTGATTCGATGGTGGCTAGCTGAGAGGCCACTTTGTCACGGACCTCATCAGACTCAGAGAGCTCAGAAATTAAGTCTCTTTGAAGCCTGGTAAAATGTGCCATATAGTTCAGGGACCTGACTGCAAAGGTCGCTGATGCAAAAGTACGCTTCCCTATTCTGTCCAGAGCCCGTGACTCTTTGTTGGGTGGATAGACAGTCTGGCTTTCTTCTTCTGCCAGGTCCTTTTTAGTTGCAGCCACCAAAGCATCTACAGGAAGAACTTTGGACCAATGGGGATCGCTAGCAGGAGGGGACAAAATTTTATCTGGCCTCCGGGGAATGGCCTCAATGGTGTCAGGAGCCTTCCACGCATACTACATGATCAGCCGGACAAGTTCATCATCAGGTGGAGTAACCCAGGAGGTAGGGGGCCAGGCACAAAAGGCCTGCAGGAACACAGACTCTTCAGAGGTCGGGTTAGAGGGCTGCCAGTCACCTCTCTTTTTAAGGATTTCAAGGATATCACCAAAGGCTACCTCAGAGGGTGATCGAGGGGACTCTTCCCCATTATCAAAGTCTGTATCTTCAGCAAGGGACTCCTCTGTGGAGTCCATGTGCTTCCTCTTGCACAAGCTCTTTTGATGATCTTCCTCAGAGGGAGAAGCTGGGGAAGACAACTCAGAAGGGGTCTCCTGTGGGAGAATGTCCTGAAGCCCTTGCGCCCGGTGTCTGCTAGGAGCGACTTGTGTACATTGCGGTCCAGAGGAGGGTGGGTAGAGTGATAGCACAGGATCGGTAACCGATGCCAGAGCCTTCTCCATAAGCTGGAAGGCCGGTCCATTTGAAGAAGGATGGGGGCCCAGGGCAGGGTTCACCCCTCACCTAAGTGGCTCAGCCTGCCGACTCGGAGTCCTTGGATGGCTGTGAAACGCCAAAATACATACGCCACAGCTGACATCCTGGGCCGTGACAAGACTCTCCTGCCACAAAGGCAACTGCGGATCCTTAGTGAGGTCCATAAAAGGAACCGTAGTGGGGGAAGACTGTGCTATAGCAAGGGGCTTCAAAGGCACTGAAGGAGGAGAATAAGTAGGGGTCTTTGGTAAAGGGTGATCACCTCCCGAGGAAGGATAGGTCCAGGGGGGCGGGATACCTCTGACGAAATGCACTTGATCCACAAGACGCAACACATCGTGTTCAGAGAGACTTCTAGTGGATTTCACGGACATGGCTGAGGGAGAGTCAGGTCTTTCTAAGGACAGAGCAAACTCATTGCCCACCACAGAGGTGGTCTGCACTGAGAACGGAGCTGAAATGGACTGAACTATTGGTGTCTGCACCGAGGAAATCATCGGTGCCGAAGGTGTGGTCTGCACCAACGATGAGGTAAGTACCGAAGTGGTTGTCGGCAATAAGGCCTGAGCCAAAAACATCGGTGACGAAAATTGAATGGTTGGTACTGAGATGGTAGTCGGTGCCGGGTAAGTTGTCGGAGCCAAAAAGGAAATGGGCGTTGAAACATCCATCAAGGTCATAACAGTCTGCACCGACTGGACAGTTTGTGCCGGTAAGGGAGTCTGAACAGAGGAGCTCCTTGGTACCGATGCGGTATGGGGCACACTAGTCGGTGCCGAGGTCTCAGATGGCGCTGATGGCATGGGTGCCAAAGGTCTAGGCACCGAAAGCGCTGGAGCCAAAGAAGTCTAATCCGAACTGGAAAGCTTAGCTTTCTTGGGTCTCGGTTCCTGAGGGTCCCCAGCTGGGGAAGAAGGAAGAGACTTGGCCTTTTTATGTTCATCACTAATTTTTCTTATGGGATCTTGGAGGGGTTGAAGCCTCCGACCCAAAAATAGCCTCTGAAAAAGGAGATTTAAGTAGCCCCTTCAATATTAATTTATTTTTCCTCTCAATTAACATCCAGTTAGATAAATTCTTACAAATCTCGCAAGGCGGGTCAACTGTTAAATGAGGCACACCCAAGCAATAGACACACAGGGAATGTGATCTGAAGTAGGTCATTTATGTCCACAATCTAAACATCTTTTAAACCCTGGGCTACCTTTTTTATCTGTCATGTTTGTTAAGGAAAGAAAGAAAAAAACAGAAAAATACCAGCAATGGTACAAGAAATACCCGAAGGTAAGTAGGAAAAGGGGTTTACCAACGATGATAAAAATGGAATTACCTCACGGTAAAAAGAGAGGAAAGGAGTTGAAAAGGATTCGAAAAAGGGTAGTCACTAAATGTGATAAGGTAAGAGATAACTATCTAATAACTTTTTTTGTGAAAAAAGCTGTCTTAGAGCTTAGTATGAAGAAAAATACTGTACTTAGCTCAAGAGAAGCAGCTTGACACGACCGAACGGCGAAGCGGCAAACAAAATCTGAGGTAACAGGGAGAGGGGAATTCTGGGTAAGAGTTTTTAGCTCGAGAGTTTGTAGCTGGTGTGAGCTTGGAAGATGACCGGCTCGGTTCCAAGGTCGGAACCGATACCTACATGTAAGGACTGAACGAGGATTAACAATATCAGATCTTTCTTTATCAAATTCACATGTTCAGTTCTTTCCAAGTGTGTCTCCTGGACCACAGCTACTTGCACTATACATTTTTTAATATAATTCACTACTCTTTCTATTTTGTATTTATCTGTGAGACCATTAATGTTTAAACACATTATATAAAGAATCATGTTCTTAGGGGATTATTCATCCCACCATTTATGTATAACAGCTTTTTTGTTAAATGTATGGTTCCAGCTTTTATATTCAATGCATGCACCATTTGGCAGGTTAATCTTTTATACAACTGTTTCTTGTCATCTCCATTTGAGCCCATGTCACATCTTGCAGAATGTTTTGTTTTATTGAAAACCCTCAACCAAAAATACACATACACACCTAATATCCCTGTAAAACCTAATAACTTAATAACAACAGACAAAACTATGCACATAATAAGAAAGTACAGTTGTGTACACTTACCATAAATGTAGCTGTTAGAGTGCATTCACTGTTGCAGTCATCACATTTGGGTTATCCCTGCCAGGGTAGCCCCTGGCCGGCCTGAATACCTGAGGGTTAGTATTTCTGTGTTGGTTGCTGTCACTTCAGGACTGACGTCAGGTCGTCAGTAGTATAAAGTAAGGCAGCTGATGCCATTACATCAGTTTTTCTTGCCCTAACCTGTCAGAAGCCCCCAAGTAGGACCCAGGTTCTGGTGGAAGAACCCCACCAGTAGAAAGTAAATACCAATATGTCCCTTGTAAGGAAAGGAAGGAAGAAAAAAGGGGGATGGAGGGAGGGAGGGAAACCAGGACTGCAACAGTGAATACACTCGAGCATCTACATTTATGGTAAGTGTACACAACTGTACTATGTTCTTCATGTTTCACTGTTGCAGTCATCACATTTGGGTTGATTCTCAAAGCTGAGGAAATGGGTGGAGGCAGTCAAGGAAACTAGGGGCTGCCTAAGATGCCCTGCAAGACTGCAGAGGCAAACCCTGCCCTGGATTTGGAGAAGAGGCAGGTGGTAATGTTTGCTAAAAGTGTGAACAGATGTCAAGGTGGCAGCCTCCAGGATGTCCCTGGTGGGGACTCCTCTAAGGAAAGCTGCAGAGGTGGAGGCTGCTCTAGTGGAGTGAATCCTGACCCCCTTGGGGGGAGGCTTTCTGTGTTGTTTGTAGCAGAAATGGATGCAGTGTGCTATGCATTTGGAAATGGTTTATTTGGAGATGGTTTTGCCTTCTGCCCCTGTAGCAAAGCTAACCAGCAATTGATCAGACTTTTTGGAGTTAGTCCTGTCTAGATAGAATCTGAGCTGTCTGTGCACATGTAGAGAGTGCAGGATCTTTTCCCCCTTTTTCTGCGAATCCACAGAAACGAGGATCAGGGACTGCAAAAGCACCTCACTGAGGACCGGAGAACTAACGACTAGCTTAATGGAAGCATCGTTGGTAGGTTTGGACCTATGCGGTCTGTCTCTGTCTTTATCTTTACTTTTTTGGAAGATCTGCTGTCAGATGGCTTACCAAAGCCATATCGGAGTTCAAGGACTGTAAGCGAAAATATCTACCTACAATAAGGGCTCAACGATGGACAGTTCTGGCACTGAACAAAGCACAGAAGAGACAGCGGGGGACGTCGTGGTCTGGGCCTAAACAAGTGATGTAGTAAAAATGAAAGTCTCGGTGTGGTATTTGCTTTCCACAGGCAAGACAATTGTTAACTTTTTTCTGACATCGGTTAGTGCAAGAAAAAAGGATTCCCAATGGGGTACTTAGCTTTAAAAGACTTCAGATTCATATCGGTAGACGAAGCTCAGGTAGCGGCCGACCGGCACTCGTGCGAACTGCTTCTGCTTCGGGCTCCATGGCAAGAAAGACTGATGTAATGGCGTTGGCTGCCTTACTTTATATTGATGACCTGACGTCGGTCTTGAAGCGACAGCAACCGATGCAGAAATACTAAGCCTCTTGTATTTGGGCCAGCCGAGGGCTACCCTAGCAGGGATAACCCAAATGTGATGATTGCAGCAGTGAAACACGAAGAGCATCAGACATTCTAAAATGATAGCCACACCCACAGGCTAGAGATACACAAAAAGAAAGGTCATTCATCCTAAGACACATGATACAGCCTGTGCTTTTAGTAAATGCTATCTGATTTTTGTCTCATCTTTATAGCCCTCCCAGCTAAGAAAACACTTAAATGGTTTCAGTAAACATTTTCTTCAAGCCATTTCTCTTTAACAGATTGTCTTCTGGTAACATGCAAACCAGACACAAGCTGTTAAGGATACCTTGTTTACCAGAAAAAAAGCCTTATAATATTCAATATTTTTTTCCATTTCTATGTTTTGTAATATACTTGTTGCTGGATAAATACAGGGTTAACCCAATCATTTGCCTATGCAAGCATGTGAAAAAGCACACTAATCTTTATTTTGCCATGCACTCTCAACCTTACCTTTCCTTTCTCCTTTTTCCTCACAATGCAGAGCCTACATTTGTTAAAACTGAAAAGGTAAAAGGAAAGAAGGGAGAAAAAAAAAACCAAAAGAACCCGTTTGTATTACTACCCCCATTACATTAAAAAATAATTGAAAAAGCTTTACTTTGTAGCTTGCTAAGAAAATCATGCAACATTTAAACATTACCATTAACAGAAAAAAATGTTTTACCTACAGTTAACTTTCTCCCCTCTCCTTCCCTCTCCAAAGTAGTTCTCAGAAGCTTAATGACATATTGTGGGGCATATGCTTACGAGTACTCTACAAATTTAGCAAAGTCCACAAAAATCCCATATTTCTAAATCCTCTTTTTCTGCTATATTTCACAAATATAATTGCTGCTTTGTAATCCCACATTTGTTTATTTACAGGTAACTGATTTTAGTCTCTGAACATTAATGACATGAAGCAGGGTATAAGCTTTAAATTTCCCCACAAGTTTAACAAAGTCCAGGGAAGTTCAATATTTACAGATTTTCCTGTTCTGTCGTGTTTCGCAACCCATACGCAAGGCCTCAACCTGGTCTGTGACATTAATAGAACTTATTGGCAGGATCGATTTGTGCCCCAAAGACCTCCCGCATCTGTGGAATAGACTCCCTCTCCAT
The DNA here is from genome assembly GCF_019279795.1 of Protopterus annectens. Classification (NCBI taxonomy): domain Eukaryota; kingdom Metazoa; phylum Chordata; order Ceratodontiformes; family Protopteridae; genus Protopterus; species Protopterus annectens. The sequence continues at coordinate 12,298,143 of NC_056739.1, forward strand.
GTCAAGTAGAGTACCTCACTAGCCCTCATTAAGAGGAACATGGATGACTGGATGGGAAACAGAAAATACACCCCTGGGATCTCACCAGTGTCCCTGCTGGACAGGGGAAACAGGTGCTGACTTTGTGGGAACAAAGGAGAAATTCTTGGCTAGGCTTATAAGAGCCACCAGGCCAATAGCCTAGTATCATCCTATGAACCTATAATTATTGCTTTATCATCCCAGAGTTGTCAATTTCCAAGTTATTAGCTTTAAACCTGTTCATCTCCATCTCCCAAATCCTCTCTCTGTTTCATTTCCAAAATATTCCAGATTCTTCTATTCAGTTCTTATGTTTTCTTCCTTCTCTCAGGCAACTGAAATGGTGGAAAAGATTTCACGGGTTCAGTCACTGTAGTCCTTAGAACCAGAACAGAAAGCGGAACCTCCTTTTGACTCACAGCTCACTCTTCTTTATTGGACAAACTTTTGTATTTCCTCCTTAGCATGTACTTCATCAAAAAATGATTTTGCCCCTCCAGGGAAAAACACTTTGAAGACAGCTGGATACAGCAGTTTGAATCTCATGCCTTCTTTCAAACATTCTTTAAATAATGAGATATATTTACTCCTATTTTGCCTGGTGTACACTGAGTAATCATTCTCTACAAACACTCTACTATCTCCCACTTTTAGCACTTTATCCTTCTGCAACAGTTTTGTCAAAATCAGATCCTTCTGTTGATAAGACTGCATTTTTTACTATTAGAGGTCTGGGTTGTTTTTAGCAACCAGATTTGCAGCACACACATGATGTGCTCTTTCAGTTAACTGTTCCTGTTGTGGAATACCAGTCCACTTGCTTATTGTGCTTTCATAAAATTAATACAGTCAGTTCCTTCCAACTTCTCTGGTACAGCATAAGCTCTCATGTTTTCCCTACGTGCTTTGTCCTCTAATTCTATTTTTTTAAACATCTCTTCCTGTGTAGTCTCATATTCCACCAGCCTTTTCTTCATTTCATCCTCTGAGTTTTGCAGTTCTGTCACCTTATCGGAATATCTGTTTAAAGTTTTTTCCATTTTTTTAGCCTTTTATTGTTTGTCTTCATATACTCCTTTAGTGTTTCATTTATTTAACCAGGTGTATGTGCAGCTGCTTTATACTCTCCTCTACGTTACTGGAAGTCATGTCTAGAAGTTGTAGTGTTGTTGCTGATCCAGTGCAGTACCCCTCTCAGTCTGTGCTTCTTTCTTACCTTTTGTAGCTGATTTTCCTCCATATCTTTTATATTTCTTTTTTCCTGGTATCCAGGCAGTGCACTTACTAGTCAGTTACTGAAATATACACAGAAATCTAGGTCCACTGGCCTTCTTTGCTAAGTTTCCGTTTTTAGGGTGGGAGCCAGAATTAAGCTGTTACTCAGTGTGCAGCCATCTTGGAATCTGAAACTGTTTTTGATTCTTGACAAAATTGGATGACGGAGCAGAAAATCCCTTGGAAATTTTGAAGGAGGGAAGGCTGAAAAATCTGCGAATCCCTGTTTCAGCTTACCTATCTCATCACATTTTTGATGACATCAACAGCAGAGAGTCCAAAAGTTAAATCCCTATTCAAGGGAGAATCCTAAATCTCATTTTGACATCTTCTGGGAGTTTCTGAGAATGCAGCCAGGGAAACCTCCTCAGCACAGTACCAGTGGCAACAGCCCTGGATGTAGCATCTACATAGTGATATATATATATATATATATATATATATATATATATATATATATATATATATATACACAAACACTAAACAATGATTAGTCACATGAGAAATTGAAGAAACTAAACCACACAAAGCTGATTTTCCTCACATAAGGGGAATATAGATAAAACATTGTTCATGCTTTTGCAATTAGTCAGAATAAACTAACATATGAACTTGACAATTCAAAATTCTAAAAATTAAAGTTGCAGAAGCATATACTTTTTTCCCAAACTTATCAATTGTTTTATCATCCTTGCCAAACGAATAATTAGAATTAACAAATGTGGCTGACTGTAATATCCTATGCAGGATATAACCATTAAAGCTTAGGCTACTGCAGCAGTGATCGATGTGAAGAACATCAAGGGTTGACTTGGCCAAAAAAGGGCGTCACCAAAAACATTTTCAGATTGTCGTTATGAATCTTCAGAATTAACTTTGGGATGAAAGGAAAAGGAGAAAAAGCATGCAGGAATTTCCCTTTCCATGGAAATGAAAAGTCATTCATTATCCAGGCTTCCTTGCAAGCAGCCCTGAAGCAAACTAGTCTAAGTTGATTGTTCAGAGTGGAGACAGAGATCTATCTGGGATGTATGCTCATAGAGTGGAGACAGAGATCTATCTGGGAGGTACTTCACTGATGAGTAATCTGTGGGAAAACTTCACTATTCAAGATCCATTTATGAGGATCTGCCTTGGATCTGTCCAGGTGGTCTGCCACTGAACTGAGTTCTGAAGGAATGTACACTACATGAAGTAAAAGACAGCGGTAAATGGCAAGGATCCATGCTATCACTGTCAGCCTGCACCAGTGATGCGACTTTGTCTCCCACTGTTTGTTGATGTACCACATGGCAGTGGTGCTGTCTGTAAAGATTTCAATACTCCCTGGAGTCCACTGATGACGAAGAGTCTGGAAAGCAAAGATCAAGGCTTTCATTTCTTTTATGTTTACATGTCCTTTTCGTTTTTTTTTTTTTTTTGGTTCAGACTACCTGCACTTTGAAATCTTTTGAACAAGCCCCCTAAGTCCAGGTTTAAGGCATGTGATGAGGCCTTCTGAAGAGAAGGGGAATAAGAAAGGGGAGTTCTGCATTGGCTTTTATTTTTTTGTGCAACTGAATCAGTTCTTTCTCTGCAAAGGGCAAGAGAGAAAATGGGAAATAAAGAGGACAAAATTGTTGTGCCCACACAGATTTTGGCACTGCTGAATTTTCCTCATATGAAATCTGGCAAAAATAAACAAGTGAATTTTGAATGACAGGTACCCTAGGGCTCTGAGAATCTATCTTACTGAAGTCATTAATACATTTGTTTGGTACAGAAAAAAGTCTGTCAAGAAATGGATCTTTTCCAGAGGAAGAAAGATTGCTGTGTTGAATGTATTGAGAAGACATCCAGGGAACACCAAAGACTGAATGGGATTTAGATTAGATTTGGTGACATTCAGATAAAATCTCAGGTTACAAAAGAGGCTGATAGTCAACCACAAATCCTGAGGAATGCTTTGAAGGAAGTCACCTGAATGAAACAGTCATCTAAATGTGGACAGACATGGGTACTCATGGATACTTAGGCGTCTGCAGAATGCAATGAACAAGGGCTAATACACTTTGTGAACACTGGATCCAGCAGAAAACACAAAGGGCAAATCAGTAAATTGGAAGTGATATCTCAAAACAGAATTTCAAATGCTTTCTGCAGGCAGAATGAATAGGGGTATGAAGGTAAGCATCCATCAGGTCCAAAGTAACTAACAAAACTCAGAAAAATAGAGGGAAAAGAGTTTGGAGCATTAACATCTTGAATTCTGGAACTGTTAAAAAAGTGTTTAGAATGATAGTTCAGAAATGGTCTTCAAGTCCCTTCTTTTCTTGCAATGAGGAAAGGACAGGAGTAGATTACTTTTTCTCTTAGATGTTGAGAAACACATTCTATTACTCCCTGATGGAGGAAGTCAAAAATAATTGGGTACATCACATGCTGCTCTTTTGAAGAGACATGAGGAACACCATACTGTTTGCATGCTGTAATGTTAGCTATGTTCCATTTAGAATCCATGCACTGACTCTATATACCTTGCCAGGTCTTTCCACCCCACCTATCCTTACCTCAAACGTCTCAATCTGTGCTGAAAAGAAATATCCTGAAAACTAAAGAAAAGCATTCCTGCACTGCCCCTCTCTAAGGAAAATGACTGCAAGGTCTATATCTTAAGTGTGACTGTTGTGCTACTAGATTGTTTGGCTGAACTGGGTCTACAGCTAGCCTAGGGTCCATAGTAAAAGATAGCTTAACAGTTTTAGACTCCCTAGTCAGGCTGCTGTAATAAGTAATACAAAAGCATTCTACAGCTCAAACAGCCTGTATAATATTTTCCCCCTTCTTACTTCATCTCACAGTTGCTAAAGAAGTAACAAAATACCTGTATAAAAGTCAGGTTAAAAGCTTGCTTTCTCCCAACAGTCAGTGAAATTGCCTGGCAAAGCTACAAACTTTGTTTAATACAGTACTGAGTACAACACAGCTCACCTTTCAAAGAATTGAGTAAATTGGAGCTCACTTTAAAAAGAACTGAGTAAAAACACTGTAAAGTTGTATTCTTTAAGCCTGCATACTCACAGACCCTGGAAATCCTTGTAACTTGGTATAGCCCCTCTTTGCTCGACTCACTCCGTGCTCCACCCTGCCCACAAATTCCACCCACCCCCACTATTGCTAAATTTAAGCCCAATAAACCACTCCCCCTCTCCTACAACCTATCATTGATAACCCGCACCTCCATACACCACCTCTTCCTGCCATCAACCACCTTAATTCTCCACCCACATGCCTTACCAAGTACCACTACTATCAAGATGAGATCAATTATGTTCCTCTCAGTTATATTGCCTGGGCTATAGCTCCTCACCATCTATGAAAACCAACCCTATCGTGGCTTTCACCACCCCATACCTCATACCATCTCTGCTCCCACCTTGAGTGAATCAGACCAACCCCTAGCTAACTACAAACCTGTCTTCTCCACTTTTAACAACCACCAACTAACTAGACCACAGACCATCTCCTGCAAAACTAGATATTATCATAAAATAATAAGTAAAGTGCTGAAACTAATAATCACGGTACAATGTACTCTGATGAAGGATGGCGACACCCACCCTAACCCTGGACCCACCCTTCTCACAAGCTCCCAGTCCACTACCACCTTCAACATGCAGCCAAATGCAAGGTCCCCTAACTCTCTCCTGACCTGTCATCTAAACATCAGGAGTATTAACAACAAGGTCCATAATCTTTATGCCCTTCTAGCCACCTACTCGCCTGATGTGCTATGTCTTACAGAAACCTAGTTAAAACCAGGAACTAAAAATGATGAGGTTATCCCACCAGGGTACAACATACTTAGACTAGACTGAAACACCAGGAAAGGTGGAGGAGTAGCAGTTCTGTTTAAAAACACAATAGATGTCACTCTAGCCCCACAGCAACCCCCCTTGCTCAATAATGCAGAAGCCCTAGTTAGCAAACTACAGCTTAACAAAAGTAAATCTATATTCATTGCCTGCATTTATATCCCCCCAGGCAACAATGCAAATAACCTAGAAGACTTCCTCCAATGGCTTTCCAACACATATCCCCATGAAACTATGGTGTTAGGAGACATTAATATTGACTGGAAAAAGAAGTTATGTACCTACCATAACGTTCCATGTTAGTTGTCTTCATCTTGCGTTCCTTCTTGCTGGTTCCGACTCGGCCATCTTCAATAGCTCAAGAGCTGTTTACTGGCTCGAGGCTACCCCTTATCCCATAATGCCTAGTGATAGCTACCCAGATCTCGTTTGAAATAGCTAACTCCAGACATAAAAGAATAAACCAGTCAAAAATTCAGTTGACTATGACTGCCATATTCTCTAAGTCAATACAGGAAACAAGAGAACACACAGCCAGTGAAACAGAAAAAAACACTTCTCGGTCCACTAGGACAGGGGGACGGAGGGTGGGACACAAGAAGGAAGGCGAGATGAAGACAACTAACATGGAACGTTATGGTAGGTACATAACTTGTTTATGTTAAGTTGTCTATCTCGCCTTCGTTCTTGCTGGTTGGGATAGCATCCCTATCACCTAAAAGCCTGGGTGGCTCAGTGGAACAGACTCTTGAGAACAGTGGAACCAAAGTCACCTCTGCTCCTGGAGACCATATCCAACTTGTAATGAGAAATAAAGGTATGATGGTTTGCCCACGTGGCAGCTGCACAGATGGAATCCATGGGCAACCTAGACTGGAAGGCTACAGAGGTGGCCAAGGCCCTAGTAGAATGACCTTTAGGTTTAATAGGTAACTCTTTGTTCCTTAACTGATAAATGAAAGAAATAGTGTGTGACAACCATCTGGACAAGGTTACCTTGGAAACTGGGAGACCTTGTTTGCCTAAGGCATAAGAAAGGAATAGTTGGTCTGACTTCCTTACTTCTTTAGTTCTGTGCAGGTAAAAATGCAATTGCCTATGAACGTCCAATTGGTGTAGTTTGTACTCTGCCTTGTTGGTATGATTAGGGAAAAACACAGGAAGATCTATAGATTGGTTTAAATTATTTGCTGAGCAGACTTTAGGGGGAAACAAAGGATTAGTCCTCAGAGCAACCCGGTCCTTATGAAAAACCAAGTATAAAGGACGAACACATAGCGCCTGAAGTTCGGAGACGCATCTGGCTGAAGTAATAGCTACCAGAAAAAGTGTCTTCCAAGGTAGAAACTTGATAGAGCAGGACGCTGCCGGTTCAAAAGGGGCAGAATTAAGGAGGTTAGGACTAAACTAAGGTCCCAAGGAGGAGGGGGATCTCTCACTGGAGGCCTAAGAAGAGCTGTCTCTCTCAAAAAAGCTTTACAGAGCTTATGAGACATAATGTTAGAGTTAGAAAAAACAACATGAAAGTTAGAAATGACCACCATTTGTACCCTGATCATAGCAGAAGTGGACCCAGAGTGAAACAGTTGTGCTAGGAATTCCAGGATTTTGTGGACTGGGGCTGAAAAGGGATCCACATTCCTAGCCTTTGCCCAACAAGAAAAACGTTTCCATTTGCTAGCATAAGTTTTCCTCGTTGTAGACTTGTGAGAGGAGACGATAATGTCATGGGCTGCTGGGGAAATGCTGGGAAGCCTGGCTAAGGTTGGAAGTGGAGCAACCAAGCTGTGAGCTGGAGAATTTTGAGAGATTGATGCAACCCACCTGATTGATGAACCAGGAGGTCTGGAATTGGGTCCAGAGTTGATCGAGAAGGTAACGGTGCAGGAACGGAAACCATATCTGTTGAGGCCAGTAGGGAGCAATGAGGATCATTTTGCAACCCAACAATATTGCTTTCTGTATAAGTTTGGGTATCAGGGAGATGGGAGGGAAGGCATAAAGAAGTCCCTGGGGCCAATCATGGACTAGAGCGTCTCTGGGTATGTGACCCGGAAGCGGAAGAAGGGAGAAGTAGTTGCTGCAATTGCTGTTGAAGGGGGTGGCAAAGAGATCGCAGCAAGGCTGTCCCCATTTGCAGAAGATAAGATTCACAACTTCCTGATTCAGAGACCACTCGTGAGGCATGAGGATAGCTCTGCTGAGCCTGTCCGCTATAAAGTTGGATCTAAAGCGAAAAGCCACCAACTGCAAATCCACGAATAATTTATTAAATTAACAATCAATATATAAAATATGTTAATGAACTGTAAGCACTTTTGTTTAATTAGTATTAAACTTCATCAGACAGCCTCCATATTACATCACTTCCTTTTATAACTTCCTATACATTTGAAATAGCCCGCCAAATAGCCATTCTAAAAATTGCGCATGCCTAGTTAGTAAAAATGTGGAAATAGAATAAAAAGTAAAGAAAAGAAAAATTCAATCAAATTATGTTTGTTATGCGGAATAGATACTTAATAAATAATTAACATGTTATACAATACATATATAAAATCGAAAGGGTCGATTGGAGATTTGACAGCTTTAATTTTAAAGCTATCTCAGTGTGTCGATAGCCTGTATGAGAGATTTAATGGAGTGAACAATAAAGAAAATGGGTGGTTGGTCGGAGGGACACCCATTGATGTTTCGAACTATAATCTTACGCCAGCATGTCTAGGTAATGGAAACCATTTAAATACGGATATTGGGACTAAGAACAGCTCGGAAGAACATTTACTTAATACCGAGTTGCATAATAGAAGCAGAGGAATTTTATCATTTCGGCCAGGGGGCCATGGGCTAAGAAACAAAGATAATAAGAACGATGAGATCCCTACTCTTAACGAATGGCTCGGTTCATCTTTTGCATTTCATAAAGAAGCAAGTAAAGGTACTGTGACACTAGACTCTAAACTTAACAATTATGATGAAAAATTATTAAAGTGTAAAAAACTGCAATTAGAAAACGCTTACCTCAAAGAGTGTATTAAACATAACATCATACCTAAGGGATTACGATTTTGGCGTTTCCCTTCAGGTTTGTTATATAATTCTCCATTTCATACGGATCTGTTGCAATTGTTCGATAAAAGTGGAAAAGAATTACTTAATTTAATTATAAAATATAATCAAATAGACATTGATCAACTTGTGGCTGAATTAGATAAACTGGATAAAGACATTAGATCTGATATTTCTTTTGATAACGCTTCGGATATATAATTCTATTGAACAACACATTGGAAGGCTCAAAATAGGTAAAATGATTAAATTGGAGAGAGACCTTAACCAATATGCTAATGGCTTAGCATATCCCAAACCCCCAGGGGTTCAAAGAAGGAATAAACCATATGTATATAAAAATAAACTAAATAAAGACCATATGGCAGATGAACCCAGAGACTTCAATCAACATAGGAATTTTGTGGAAGAAATTGATTTAACGTATGACGAGGAATTTCCAGAGTTAAGAAGATCGGAAAGACTTAAAAATAAAAATCCACATTTTAATCATTCATCAGCGGGGTTTCAAGGAGCCAAACCAAAGGACAAATATTGGAGAACTTGAGTTTTTCATGTTCGATGAACTCAAAAGAAATATGTGTTGGGCATGATTCATTAATAGACATTAATAATACAAAGATGGATGATAATGTATTATGCATGAATTTAGATAGGTTAAATGTATGTAGAAATGAATTCGATTTTCAAAGTAGTTACGAAGAAGTAGGAAATAACGAAGATTACCAACATATTATAACTAATGAAGGAGGTGATTTTAAAGTGTTTAATTTGTCAGAATTAGAAATAACTCAAGATATAGCTAATTTGTTAGCTAAAGGATATACCTTCGTTCCATCGAAGCCCTTCGATTTTACTATAGTTATGATTGATTTAAAATTATTTTTACGGAAAATTAATTTTTCCTTGATATATCATGATAAAATTTATAATGAATCTAGTAAATTTAATATTAGTAGTATATTTAATCCACCTTTGCATCCGAAACTTCTATTGTATGAGAAAATGTGTGAATATCAATTGAAATGTTTAGATAATTATAGGAAAGTAACTACCAGTGAATCTAATTTATCTCCTGAAGAGCAAAATATTTTAACAGATCTAAAAAAACAAGAAGTTAGAGTCATGAAGCCAGATAAAGGAGGAGGAGCTGTTATAATGAGTAATGAAATTTATAAATATAAGTTAAATTCAATCTTGGAAACCGATACATATGAGCAGATATCTATCAATGAATTAAATACAGCTTATAGAAAAATAAATTCTCAATTATATGACTTATTCTTAGAGAAACGGATAGATATTAATTTGCTTAACTACCTTAATATTATTTCTCCCAGAGTTCCTATATTTTCTGGAAATCCAAAAATTCATAAGGATATGAGTGATCCGCCGATGAGACCATTAGTAGACAGTCGGAATTCTATTACATCAGCTTGTGCTAAATATGTTGATTATGAATTAAAAAAGATTATTAAGAATGAAGAACATATATGCAAAGATTCATGGACATTTTTACAGCACATTAACGAAGTTCTATTTGATGAGAAAGATATTTTGGTCACTATAGATGTATGTGATCTTTATACTGTTATTCCCCAATCAGTAGGACTAGAATGGATCAATGAGTTGTTATTTCAACGAGGTTTAAACCAAGAATTCATTAATTTGATAATAGAACTCCTTGAAATTGTCTTAAATAATAATTTTTTGACTTTTGATAAAAAATATTATTTGCAGAAAAAAGGTATAGCGATGGGCTCTCCCTGTGGAGGCACATACGCAAATCTTGTAATGGCTTTCTGGGAGAAAAAATATATTTTTAATAGTCAATATTTTAAATATATTAAATCTTATCATCGGTTCCAAGATGACGTTTGTCTGATGTGGAATGGTACTTCGGAATTTTTAGATGAATTTTTAATCTACATAAATCAAACTACAGATTTTTTTAAATTTACTTGGAATATTGACGAGAAAAGTATTGATTATTTAGATGTACACTTAATGAAGGATTTACAAAATGCAACATATATTGCAAATATTCATAGAAAAAAATCATATTCGAACAGTTTTCTTCATTATAATAGTTCTCATCCCGAACATCAGAAAACATCTGTAGTGAAAGGACAATTGGTCAGAGCTGCTCGTATGATAACTAAGTTTGATGAATTTCTAATAGAATGTGAATTTTTAAAAACTATGTTTATTAATAAATGTTACCCAGAAATATTAGTCGATTCACTAATATTAGAAGTAATAAATAAGAGAAAAAGTGGGCATTTTAAACCTATTTTGAGTAAACAACTTATATTAGAGACGTTTGATCAAAATAATACATTGAGTATAAACGAAGATCATAGTACTAATAGCCTAATAATTACCACCAAAAAAGATTTTACTAAAGCTGTAATAATTACTTATTCTCAAGAACATTATTTATTAAGAGAAATATTTTATGATAGTTGGACAGTTCTTATGGATGATCTACAGTGTAAAAAATATTTACCTGATCTACCTAAAATAGTGTATAGAAAAGGAAGATGTTTTAAAGATATATTAAGAAGTGAATCTAACATAACAACTAGTAATATTTTAAATATGAAGATGAACAAATGTGGCGCTTGTAATTGGTGTTATAAAATTAAAGAAGGCAATAGTTTCTTTTTGAGAAACAAAAAATATTTTTTAAAAAGAAAATATAATTGTAAATCTAAAGTATTAGTTTATTTAGCAACTTGTAATTCTTGTCCTATATTTTATATAGGAAAAACAGAGAGAATGTTATCGCAAAGGATTTATGAACATGAATATTCTATAAAGAAAAATACATTAAATAATGCCCTTGCGAAACATATTAATGAGCATATAAATCATCAATTTTATTTTATGGCTATTGATCATGTTGAAATAGATGATAAATGCCCATGGGGACTCTTTTTAGAGAAGAAAGAATTACAATGGCAAATTAAATTGCAAGCTGATTCATGGCCAGGAATTAATGAACGTAGCTCAATAACGCCAATTTTAAAACTAAAAGCATTAGATAGGAAGAAAATTAAAGATTAAAAATTATTTTATATATTTTTATATCTATGATATTATGAAATTTATAATATTAGTAAGGTATGTTTTTATAAATATTTATATTTATAATATATATGCTTAATAACTATTTATTAGGATTTTAAATTAAATATTAATATTATTTTGATTTTATATATGTATTGTATAACATGTTAATTATTTATTAAGTATCTATTCCGCATAACAAACATAATCTGATAGAATAAAAAGAAAAGAAAAATTCAATTTCCACATTTTTACTAACTAGGCATGCGCAATTTTTAGAATGGCTATTTGGCGGGCTTTTTCAAATGTATAGGAAGTTATAAAAGGAAGCGATGTAATATGGAGGTTGTCTGATGAAGTTTAATACTAATTAAACGAAAGCGCTTATAGTTCATTATCGTATTTTATATATCGATTGTTAATTTAATAAATTATTCGTGGATTTGCAGTTGGTGGCTTTTCGCTTGTTTTCGTTTTAGTTTGGTTTGTTTGAATATGTCATAAAGTTGGATCTCCCAGGGATGAGCGTCGCAATCAGAAAACCTTGGGAGGAAATCGCCCACTGCCAAAGTCTGAGTGCTTCTCGACACAGGGGGTAGGATCTGGTTCCGCCCAGCTTGTTGATGTACCACACCACTGACATGTTGTCCGTTTGAATAGCAATGGTCCCAGAAGGAAGAGAGTCTTGAAGGGCTTGCAACACCAGGAGCGCAGATCTCATTTCCAGGACATTTATGTGCAGATGGTACTCGTGAGGTTGCCAAGTGCCTTGGACTGTCCTGCCCAGATAATGCCCCCCCATCCTATCAGAGAGGTGTCTGTCATCACTGTGGCTACTGGAGGGGGTTGTATGAAAGGTCTGCCCTGCGTAACTAGTGGGGAGACAATCCACCAAGAAATATGTCTTTTGTATGCATCTGTGATCATGATCATGTAATTCATGGGTGGCTCTTGGAAAGACCACTGCATAAACAGAAGCCACTGAAGAATACTCATATGAAAGCATGCCAGTGGGATTTTGGAACCCAAAATCTGAAGGACGTACCTGACTTGGATCCTTTTGCTCTGCATCAGAACCTGTACCTGCTGATGGACTGCAGACACCCTTTCTAGTGGTAGCCTTGCAAACATATCCCTTGTGTCTAAGTCTGCTCCTATGTAAGTGATAGATTGACAGGGCAAAAAGGCAGATTTTTCGAAATTTATTGTAATGCCGAGCTGGGAGCAGATTGTGATTGTGTAGTCCTGTGCTTGTATGAGTTGATGCTTGGTGGTAGCAGTAAGGAGCCAGTCGCCTAGATACGAAAACACCTGGAATCCTTGACGCCTCAGGTGAGCTGTGACCACTGCCATACATTTGGTGAACACCCTGGGGGCTGTGGTGAGACCAAAGGGCAGAGCTCTGAACTGATAATGACTGGCCCCCAGCCAGAAGCGATGATATCTCCTGGAGCGCCTGTCCATCTTTATATGGTAGTATGAGTCCTGAAGATCTATCGAGCACATCCAATTGTCCTGACCCAGAAAGGGTAGAATGGACTGAAGCGTGACCATCCAAAACTTTGTTCTTTGTACAGACCTGTTCAGTCTGCTGAGATCCAGAATTGGTCTCCAGTCCCCTGTCTTTTTTGGTACTAAAAAGAACCTTGAGTAAGTTCCGATCCGTGCTGGTCTGCCGGGACTTCCTGGATGGCTCTTTTTTCTAGCAGTTTTGAAACTTCTATAACTGCTTGTTCCTTCAGATTGGGTGGAACATCTGGAAGGGTCTTCCTTGACTGTAAAGGGGGTTGATGGAAGGGAATTTTGTAACCTCCGGATATAATGGACCGTACCCATCTGTCTTGTGTTAAACTTTGTCAGGCTTTTGGGTACAGCGAAAGTCTTCCCCCAACTGCCTCCAGAGTTGAGCAGCCGGGCAACCCTTCAGGGATGCTGGAAGAGCTTATCAGAGAAGGATTCTCTGTTGCCCTGGTACTGCGAACCCCCAGAGTTCATAAGGCAGCAGAGAGCAGAAAAAGTGACTTTCCTGATTCTAAGTATTTTTTAAGCATTTTTATTGCTTTTTTCGACCTTTTGTGCATTTTGACCACTGTTTCTGCATATATTATTGTGATGTTACCTGTTTTCTCTGTTTTTCTGAGCTTAATTTGTTGACTGCACTTCTTAGCTTAAGTTTTGCTTATAAGTTAACCTACAGGCTAATACACTCAAGTGTACTAGCCTTTGATAGCATTTAGTCGAAAAAACAAGCATTTACTGTATTTTCTGTCTGTGTGTGTAAAAAAACTTGAAAAAAACCAAAAAAATACTTCTGCTTTCCTAACTTTCCTAGCTAGTTGTTCCAGTGATCAGATTTTGCTGATCCCTGGGCTTTGTATTTGGTTCCTGTGTTCCTCCATTTTCTTGTGTGGCCAGAGGGAAGTTTCTTTACTCAGCAGTGAGAGTGGGGAGTACTGAGCTGCCTGAGTGGTTAGAGACAGTAACTGGTAATTCATTGGCCATTTTGGGTCATTTCCTGTTTTTTCCAGCCCCTGCTATAAAGCACGCTTTGGCGGGCTTTTCTGGCATTAGAGAACTTGGCATAGCTCCTCGTGGTCCCCTGCAGAGTTCCTAAGGCAGCAGAGAGCAGAAAAGCGACTTTCCTGATTCTAAGTATTTTTTAAACATTTTATTGCTTTTTTCGACCTTTTGTGCATTTCGACCACTGTTTCTGCATATATTATTGTGATATTACCTGTTTTCTCTGTTTTTCTGAGCTTAATTTGTTGACTGCACTTCTTAACTTAAGTTTTGCTTATAAGTTAACCTACAGGCTAATACACTCAAGTGTACTAGCCTTTGATAGCATTTAGTCGAAAAACCAAGCATTTACTGTATTTTCTGTCTGTGTGTGTAAAAAAACTTGAAAAAAAACAAAAAAATATTTCTGCTTTCCTAACTTTCCTAGCTAGTTGTTCCAGTGATCAGATTTTGCTGACCCCTGGGCTTTGTATTTGGTTCCTGTGTTCCTCCATTTTCTTGTTTGGCCAGAGGGAAGTTTCTTTACTCACCAGTGAGAGTGGGGAGTACTGAGCTGCCTGTTTGTCCTCAGAGCAGTGGTTAGAGACAGCAACTGGTAATTCATTGGCCATTTTGGGTCATTTCCTGTTTTTTCCAGCCCCCTGCTATAAAGCACGCTTTGGCGCGCTTTATTGCGATTTAGCGTGGAGTTGCTACAGGAGCACACAAGAGCAGCGGCGGTTAATCAAGGTTAAACTATTCGGGCTACCTAAAGTCCACTCTTCAAATTTTCCCTTAAAACAGCCTTCCTTGAACTGTACTGCTGATCTAACCAGCATATTCTATATCTAAAAAGCTCAGCTCTACTTGATTCCTAAGTAGACTATTCTCTATCTGTAAAGCCTAGCACTTGCTCCTAAAGTATTTTTTTACTTGATATAGCACTTTTATTATACATAGTACCCCACCAGCCAAAAACCCTTTTCGATCACCCACATCCCCCGGAGTCTTTTAAAGTCCTTGTCTATTCCTTCTAGCATGTCGAGGGATCAGTTGCTAGTGTCCTCTGCTGCTCAGCTGGTGAATCTGGGAATATTGAGGCAATGTTACAATTGTCTCATGTACACGGACAACCCTCTCCTTCTCCCACAAAACACAAATACAAATACATGCGAGAGATGCAACTATATAGCCAAACTGGAGGCTGAGCTCTCTCAACATAGGACTGGTAAGACCAGACAGGAGGGGAAGGTAACCACACACACCACAAACCCAGTCTCACATAGTACTATCACAACTTCAAATCATACACATAAATACACAAAGACATATTCGGAGGCTCTGATCAAAAATCTACCAAAACAGCAGAGGCCACCAAAGCAGACACCCAAACAACTGCCACCTCAGGACACAACACATGCAACACATAGACCACATAGTCAGTGTGCCAAACAGTCACAGCCCTTAAGGCCAAACACAATGCCAGACACACTCGTCATTGGTGACTCCATAGTCAGACACGCTGACGTCCCACTCACCAGATTGAACAAGGAAAAGGTCACAGTAAGCTGCCTGTCGGGCGCTAGAATCCGCCACATAATGCAAGCACTCAGGTCTCTCAACAGCAGGTACAAGTACGACTCTGGAAATACACTGACCGAACAAACAAGCGAAATTCTGTGAAGGCAACGACTCCAGCAGGCAAAGAACAAGCAGGATGTCAAATAACCCTTTTTAATTGTAAGCGCTTTCGGCAAAGGAAACTTCCCTCGCCTTCATCAGACATAAAACAAATAAAGGCTTTAATTGCCATATTAAATACTTAAATCAATAGTGACATCACAATGATTCTCCTACACTTAAAGACATATTAAATATTATTGTTATATGCCTAAAACAATGCTTAAAACTATAACCACAATCTCTAAAAAACATTCTATACTAAAATCCATATACTAAAATATATATATATATATTGTGTATATATTGTATTTAACTGAGGCCAACACACAAGCAGGAATTTAAATGCATTTACAAATACATGGGTAAGTTAGTACTTACATTGATGAAAAATAAGAAGTTATGTACCTACCATAACGTTCCATGTTAGTTGTCTTCTCTCGCCTTCTTTCTTCTTGATGGGTTCGGAGCCGATCCTCGGCTCCGACTCGGCACTTGCTTTAGCTCGAGAACTCCTTTTACCAGTTTGAGGCAGCCCCATATCCCATGATGCAAGGCAGTAAGTACCCAGATCTCGTTTGTTGACAAAGGGCAATAACACCAAGCATAAAATACTTCCCAAAGGAAGAAGAAACTTACAGATGGAAAAAGGACCAGGTCTGAATGGTCTTTAGCATAATAGTTTCTTATACAAGGTCTGTCCAGGCCAGGGGGAAGGAGGGAGGGTCGCAAGAAAGAAGGCGAGAGAAGACAACTAACATGGAACGTTATGGTAGGTACATAACTTCTTAATGTTAAGTTGTCAATCTCGCCTTCATTCTTGCTTGATGGGACCGCGTCCTAGCACCTCTATCCTGGGTGGCTCAATGGAACAAACTCTTGAGGACTGTAGAGCCAAAACTGGCTCTGTCCCTGGAGGCCAAGTCCAATTTGTAATGGGAAACAAAAGTGTGAGGAGTGGCCCAAGTGGCCGCTGCACAAATAGTGTCCAAAGGCAGTCTAGCTTGAAAAGCTGTAGAAGTAGCTAAACTCCTAGTTGAATGTGCTTTAGGTTTTGAGCACAGCTGTTTTCCCCTGATCGTATAAATTTCAGTGATGACCGAAGAAAGCCATCTGGACAAAGTCACTTTAGAAACAGGAAGGCCTTTTTATTATCCGCATAGGAAACAAAAAGTTGATCAGATTTTCTAAATTTTTTGTTCTGTCCAAATAATATCTAAGCTGACGGTGGACATCAAGATAATGTAGCTTTTGTTCAGCTCTATCTGAATAGTTAGGAAAAATACAGGAGATCAATGGATTGATTCAGATTGTTTTTGAAGCGACCTTAGGTAAAAAGGATGGATTAGTTCTCAAAGATACTCTGTCTTTGTGAAAAATCAAATAGGGGTCGAACCGAAAGAGCATGAAGTTCAGACACCCTTCTGGCAGATGTAATAGCCACTAGGAATAAAGTTTTCCAAGAAAGATATTTCAGGGAACAAGAAACAGCTGGCTCGAAGGGGAAGAATCAAGGATGTCAGCACTAAATTTAGATCCCACTGAGGAGGAGGATTCCTGATTGGAGGCTTTAGTAGGAAAATTCCTTTCAAGAAGGCCCTGCAGAGCCTATGGGACATAATATTATGATCTGCTATCCCGACATGAAAATTAGAAATAGCAGCCAACTGAACTCTGACTGTGGAAGAAGAGGAGCCTGCATGAAAAATCTCTGCTAAGAAGTCCAGAACTGCCTGAACCGGGGCAGTAAAAGGATCAATATTTTGGGCCTTAGCCCAATAAGAGAAACGTTTCCATTTGCTTGTGTAAATCCTCCTGGTGGAGGATTTTAGTGAAGCTACTATGATATCTCTAACTGGGTTAGAGATCAAAGGAAGCCTGGCTAAGGAAGGAAGTGGAGCAACCATGCTGTGAGGTTGAGAGAAGGGACTGACCGGTGCAGCTGACCGGATTGGTGAATCAGTAGATCTGGCACTGGGTCCAGATGCCACGGCTGCACCAAAAGGTGATGATGGAGGAACGGGAACCAAACTTGTCGAGGCCAGTAAGGGGCAATGAGAATCAATTTGGCTCTCAAAACGGTAGCTTTCTGGATCACCTGAGGGATCAGAGGAAATGGAGGGAAGGCATAAAGAAGTCCCTGGGGCCAATCCTGAGTCAGAGCGTCTCTGGGGGGATGGCCTGATAGAGGGAAGAGGCTGAAGAAGTCTGGACATTTGCTGTTTTGGGGAGTAGCAAAAGATCGCAACATGGACGACCCCATTCCAGAAAAATCTCTTCCGCTATGGATTGCTTGAGAGACCACTCGTGAGGCATGAGAATAGCTCTGCTCAATCTGTCCGCTATAATGTTGGTTTTCCCAGGGATATGCGTTGCTACCAGAAACCGATGAGAGGAGATCGCCCATTGCCAAAGTCTGAGCGCTTCTCGACACAAGGGGTAGGACTTGGTTCCGCCCTGTTTGTTGATATACCAAACTACAGACATGTTGTCTGTGTGGACTGCAATTGTCCCTACGGGAAGAAAGTCGTTGAGGGCTTGCAACGTTAAAAGCACTGCTCTCATCTCCAGGACATTTATGTGCAGATGGTACTCGAACGGTTGCCACGTCCCATGAACCATCCTGCCCTGATAATGACACCCACCCGATCAGGGAGGCATGCGTGGTGACAGTGGCTATCGGGACGGGGTACAAAGCACCTGCCTTGGTGAACCTGAGACGATGTGATCCACCAAGCAAGATGTTGTTTGCATGTTTGTGTCACCAGAATCTGGTGACGCATTGGGAAGTTGCTGGTATGACCACTGTGTGAACAGCATCCACTGAAGGAGGCGCATGTAGAATCGAGCCAGGGAAGAAGAGTAATGGCCGCAGCCATGAGACCTAATACCTTTAGAACCATTCTGGCCTGTACTTTCTTGCTGGCCAGAATGATCCTGACATGAGTCTGAATGTCTGAAACTCTTTGTTCTGTAAGGGTAGCTGACATCCGAACAGTGTTTAAGTTTGCCTATGAAGGTAATAGACTGGCAGGGCGATAAGGATGACTTTTTGAAGTTGACTGAGATGCCCAAATGAGAACAAAGGTCTATTGTGTAATCCCTGGCTTGTATAAGCTGATGCCTGGTGGTGGCTGACAGGAGCCATTCGTCGAGATACGGAAACACCTGGAATCCTTGACGTCTCAGGTGAGCCGTGACCACTGCCATACATTTGGTGAACACTCTGGGGGCTGTAGTGAGACCAAAGGGCAGGGCTCTGAACTGGAAGTGACTGGACCCCAGCCGAAAGCGGAGAAATCTCCTGGAGCGTCTGTGAATTTTGATGTGATAGTACGCATCCTGAAGATCTATTGAGCACATCCAGTTGTCCTTCTGTAAGAAGGGCAGAATTGACTGAAGAGTGACCATTCGAATCTTGTCTTCCTGACAGACTTGTTGAGTCTGCTGAGATCCAATATTGGTCTCCAGTCTCCCGTCTTTTGGGGACCAAAAGAACCTTGAGTAGATTCCGGGCTCTGAATGGTCTATTGTAACTGGCTGAATGGCTCTTTTGCAGTAGTTTTGCGATTTCTAACTCTGCAATCTCCCTTAGACCGGGTGGTACATCTGGAAGGGAACTTGAGGGAAGGGACTTTCCTCGAAAGGAATTATGTAACCCTTGGATATGATCGACTGTACCCATCTGTCTTGAGTGAGGGAATGCCAGGCTTCTGGGTACAGTGATAATCTTCCCCCGACTGCCTCCAAGGAGGGACAGCCGGGCAACACCTCAGGGATGCTGAAAGGGCTTATCAGAGAGAGGCTCCCTGTTTCCCTGGTTCTTGGACCCCTCTGCCTCTAGAGCGGCGTCTGTTGTTGTTACCCCCTCTGCCTCTAGGGGTAAACTGACCACGTGAATCCGGCGTGACTCCTTGGGATTTACGGAACCACATCTTCCCACCCTTCTGTCCTTTGGGATAAGGCCTAGAAGGGGTGGAAAACGGACTCCAACAGCAGAAAGAGTCTTGCCGTCCTGCTCACACCTGGTCAAGGTCTCCTTCACCTGAGGGCCAAACAAAGCTGACCCATCAAAGGGAGAATTTGTGAAGGGCGCCTTAAAGGGATCCATAAAATCACATAGCCGCATCCAGGCTTGGCGTCTAAGAGCCACACCTGTGCCTGCGGCTCTACTCGCTCCATCCGCAGCATAAGATATTAGCCGCATGGAGGAGTTAGCAATGGAATTGAGGGTTCCTAGCTGCGAAGCAATCTTTTCTTGAGCCCCTGCAGCTGTAGGATCCTGAACTACTTCTCCCAGCTCCTTCAGGATATCTCTCTGGAGTCTGGTGAAGTGACAAAGATAATTCAGCGAGCATAGCAAAGGTCGCTGAGGAAAACATCCGCTTGCCGTACCTATCCATGGTCCTAGAGTCCTTATTAGGAGGATGGACGGCACGGAAGGATCTGCAAGTTCCTTTTGGTGGCCGCAGCCACCACCATGGCATCAGCGGGACACCCTTGGTAAGGAATTGTTTGTCACTAGGGGCAGTGATAAATTTAGAAGGCCTCCTAGGGACTGGCTCTACAGAGTCAGGAGCTGTCCACGCCTTCGTGCAATAACCTGCATAAGGGGTCGAAGGCGGAGACACCCAGGAGGTGGAGGGCCGAGATCCAAACGCCTCTAGGTATACTGACTCATCCTCAGAGGGATTGTTGGTGGGCCAGTTTCCCTCTGTTTCAGAAGTTCTAGGATGTCTGAGAAGGAGACATCCTCAGAGGGGGATCTAGGGGATCCCTCTGACTCATCAAAGTCAGTATCCGAAGTGACAGACTCGGGGGAGTCTACATGCTTCCTTTTACAAGTCCTCTTCCTAGGAGGATCTCCCGAAACATCAGGAGAATCCTCGGAAGAGGGGGAAATTCCCAATGGGGAAACCTGAGGCGGAGGATCTCTGGGTCCTGTAGCAAGAGAAGTGGCAGAGATGTCAACAGGTACCATAGAGGGAGGAGCTACGGGAATAGACTGCTGACTGATACCAGTGGCCAGTACACTCTTCATCACCTCGAATGCTCCCCTCCCAGGCAGGTCCATGAGAACCCGCTCCGAAGAGCTAGGAACTCCAGGGACCACCGAAAGGGAAGTCTCCGAGGCAGATGTCGGAGCCGAGCTCACCAAGGCCGAGGCTCCAAGGGGAAGAGCGGGCTCGGACAAGGGTCCGATGCCACTCACCCCCTCGGAGGAGACCATGGAAGCCCGACCACCGAATCCCTCTAAGGAAGAGGAGATAAGAGTAGGGGCTGAAGGAACAGAAGGGGGTATCCGTCCTCCAGCCGTAGCAGTAACCATGCCCGAAGACTCCAACTCCAAGCTCTGGGGTAGAGTTGAAGGAGGAACTGTAACGGGGTGTGGACCAACAGTCGTCTGCTGAGACGGACTGTGTAGCATTTGGGCCAGTACCTGTGACTTGAGTAATCTACTGACCAATCTCTCTAGGTCATGATCTGACAACCTGGATGACCTTGAAGATCGGCTCCGATGGCTCCGTTCCAATAGAAGAGGCGGGAGCAGAAAGTACCGGCTCCAAGGAAGGAGCCCCCGCCCTCTTCCGGGAATGAGCCATCGGAGCCGATACTACAGATCCTGTCGGCGCCGACTTCTCGGAGCCGACAGAACGTTTCGATGTATCGGCTCCAGCCGGAGCCGATACAGCCACCAAAGTAACGGTGTCGGAGCCGATCGGAGCCGACACCGATGCCTGTGCCACATGGGTGTCGGAGCCGACATCGAAGTGGTCAAAATAGGTTCGGCACCGATAGCCATCGGTGCCGAGCGCTTTGTAAAGCCAGAATCGGCTCCAGCCGGAGCCGATCTCGACTCAGTACGAGTCGGAGCCGAGGCCGCAGGCTTAGATACAGAAGCCTGGGCCTTGGCAGGTTTTGTTGATTTTTGTGGAGCCGACTTAGCTGGAGAGCCCTCCGGCTTAAGAAGGCCCCTGAGAATCAACTTGTTACGTCTCTCCTGCAGGACTCTCTGGCTGAAGGAGTGACAAATAGCACAGGAGTCCTGCAGGTGAAGAGGGCCCAAACAATACAGGCAAGAAGTGTGACCGTCTGTCAGAGACATCTTCTGACAGCACGAGTCACACTTCTTAAAACCTGAAACCCTCTCCTTTGACATGGTGCCGAAACACAACACACACAGACACACCAGTCAAAATTAAATTAAACAAAATACCAAGAGGTATTTTATAAAAACACAAACACACACACCCTAACAGGGGGGGGGGATGGGATAGGGAAAATTGACTAACAAAAAATTAAAAGAGACAGGGAATTTCTGTCAGAAAAAGGGTAGAAATAAATTTAAACTATCCAAAAATTAGTTTTAAACTAAAAAGGGGCTTGAAAAATCACAAATGTGAACTACTTACCAGGAGCTGGTAAAGAGAAGACCTCCCAAGCGAAGCGGCAAACGAGATCTGGGTACTTACTGCCTTGCATCATGGGATATGGGGCTGCCTCGAGCTGGTAAAAGGAGTTCTCGAGCTAAAGCAAGTGCCGAGTCGGAGCCGAGGATCGGCTCCGAACCCATCAAGCAAGAATGAAGGCGAGATTGACAACTTAACATCAAAAATTTATAAAAGAGTGTAGTATAAGAAATGTACATAAATACATGTACATCAAAATTACTACACAAAACCCATGTTTGTAACATAATGTGAACAATGCATATAGTACTTATCAAAAAATCAACATGTATATACTTATTGTATCAATACAATATAGTGCATATTAATCTAAAGTAATATGGAAATTGATAGTATTATGGAAACTCAACTTACACATAATAGTGGATAGCACAACGGAATCTTCTCTAAATATATATATGGACACACTAATATATGTATGTTAATTAATTTGTGAATTCATGAACCTATTAGTGGACGTATGCATAAATTCAGAATCTTCACTTATAAATATAGATAGAAAACCAAAATTGATTGTGTTTTTATATTTTTATATATATATATATATTTGATTTTTCGTTCGCTATCTAGCCAAAGCCAACAGTTTCAAAAAACATTTGATGGACAGTACTTCATTTAGTCCAGGGGGTGTATACGCTGCAGTGCGTATCTGCCAGATGGCTTCTTGTTCTTCTAATCTTAATTGCCATGGCCCTCCTCTAGTCTGCGGCTGAACCTGATGGATAACTGCAAAATGAAAACAATGCTCAGGATTGTTGTATATGTGTTTTGCAAGAGCATTGTTCAAATCTCTTCTATTCATGGCATATATGTGCTCGTAAATTCGTTTTTTGATGGGTCTGTCAGTTTTCCCTATGTAGAAAGCTGGACACATTCTACATAGTGCTGCATAGACCACTCCACTAGAGTTACAATTAAACGAGCCTTGAATAGTATACTTTTTACCAGCCATTTCTAAAGAGGAACTGACTAAAATATGTTTGCAAAAATGGCATGTACCACATTTTCTCATGCCTAGTCCTTTCTTACTAGTCTTGGTTCTTTCAAGTAGTTGCTTAAGGTTCAGGCCACGCCTATATGTGATCTTTGGTCTTTCTCCCAAGAGTTTAGTTAGCTGCTGATCTTCTAGAATTAGTTTCCAATTTTTAAACATGATGTTATTGATGGCACAAGCATCAATATTAAAAGTAAAGAGAAAACTAGTATTGAAATCTGTGCCATCCTTATGACTTTTCACAACTATATTGCCCCCACATAGTAATGGTTTAAAATGTCCAGATTGCCTTTTGTTATAAACCTCTTGTTTTATATTATCTACAAAACAATGTGGATAGCCCCTTGTTAGAAACATGGATTGTATATAATCACATTCTTTTTCAAAATCAATTAAATTAGACACCATTCGGGCCGCCCGTACAAACTATCCCTTCACTACGCTCTTTTTCTGATGTATTGGATGAGAGCTGTTAAAGTGAAGGTAGTTGTTAGAGAAAGTGGGTTTTCTAAAAATAGTTGATCTGAATTGTCCTAAGTCCAAGTCTTTAGTTATTTTTACATCAAGAAATGAGATTTCATTCAGACCCACAGTATGAGTGAATTCCAGAAATTCAGTCATGTTAGACATGGTCTCTATAAAAAATGGAATGACATCAACCGAACCTTTCCATAAGAAGAACATGTCATCTTGGTACCTGGTGTACCAAGTGACATGTTCCTTATAGAATTCATTTTGGAACAAAAACTCATGTTCCCAATAGGCTAGCACACTATTCGCAAATGTGCATCCACAGGGGGAACCCATGGCAATCCCTGATGTTTGTAAGTAGTATTGTTTTTTAAACAAGAGATAATTACTGCCAAGAATGATATCTAGTAATGTTTCTACTAAGTACATTTGGTCATTTTATGCTCCCTTCCTAAGCATGAATTCAATTGTCCATTGAATTCCAACTCTATGTGGGATGACTGTATATAGGTCTTTAATGTCGACCACTAAAAAAAACACCAAAGGGTCAAATTCAGTTTTCCCAATGTTTTCAAGTAAGCTCCAAGAATCTCTGCAAATTTGAACTTCTTGTTTCAATAAAGGTTTTAAAATATTATCTACCAATTTGGCGCACGCATACGTGACTGACCCTCTACCATCCACTATGGGTCGAAAGGGAGGGTCAGACAGATTTTTATGTATTTTGGGTGTGCCAAATAGGATTGGAGTCCTTGGAGCTATCATAGTCAAATATTGCAATAAATTAGAGTCTATAGTACCTTCAAGAAATAACTCTTCTAGTGTGTCTTTGATTTTTTTGTTTATAGTGTTAACTTCACTAATACTAAAGGGGGTAATAAGGGCCTGTATTAAGGTATTGTACCATTTTATTTTCATACTCAAAATTGTCCATGAAAATAAGGCCGCCCCCTTTATCTGGTGCCATGTATCAAGCAGAGAAGGGGTGTTACCTAGAAGTACTGTTAGATTTAGTTTACGGACGTATAGTTTTAGGTCAATGATAGTATTAACAAGGTTACAGTTTTTATCGGGTACAAAGGACAGGCCTTTAGCTAGAAATTCGATGATGGTTTCATCAACAGTTAAAACAGTATAATTGTATATTTTGAAATCACCAGTACAATTGCATAAAATTGTTGGCCTTTCTTCAACGTTCACTATATTATTGGTGATACTTTGTCCTATAGTTAAGGCCTGTGTTGATTGCCCCTTTTCCTAATTTGATAATTGCTTCCCCGGTGGTTGTTGTTTATTGTGATGTTTTTGGGGACAGTCCCCCTCTGAAAACCCTGATTGTTACCTACTACATTATCATCCGTATCTGATGCATGATTACCCGTGTTGTTACTAGCTCCCCCCTGATGTCCATTGTTAATACCTTGATTTCTAATACGCTCACTTCTGCGGACAGGTTGTAAATCATTATCATTAGCAGAAGTAGTGTTGTTGGTATTTGGTTCAGCTAAACCTCCTTCAACAGGTTGTCTCCAAGCCGCAACCTGCCCAAGTGGGGGTGGGGGATTAGCACTGTTGTTTTGATATTCCATAACATCCCTATCTATTTTGCGTTTTTTATTGTTTACCATTTTTTCTATGGCAGTTTCAATGCTGGATAACACTCTTTGATAGTCAAACTTGTATCTACTAAAATCAACATGACCCTGTAACACAGTCTCAAGCTTGAGAGGAAAAGGGGCAATCAACGCAGGCGTTAACTATAGGACAAAGTATCACCAATAATATAGTGAACGTTGAAGAAAGGCCAACAATTTTATGCAATTGTACTGGTGATTTCAAAATATACAATTATACTGTTTTAACTGTTGATGAAACCATCATCGAATTTCTAGCTAAAGGCCTGTCCTTTGTACCCGATAAAAACTGTAACCTTGTTAATACTATCATTGACCTAAAACTATACGTCCATAAACTAAATCTAACAGTACTTCTAGGTAACACCCCTTCTCTGCTTGATACATATAGAGTATCCAGTGTTTTCAATCCACCACTTAATAACACCCTCAACATGTTTGAAAGAATGTGTGAGTTGGATTTGCGCACGATGAATAAACATCGGCATATGTTTAGAGATAAGATTAAGGCCAGTTCAAACATCAATGATGATGAAATGGCCTTTATTGATTTACTAAACGAATGTCATATTAGAGTCATGGCACCAGATAAAGGGGGCGGCCTTATTTTCATGGACAATTTTGAGTATGAAAATAAAATGGTACAATACCTTAATACAGGCCCTTATACCCCCTTTAGTATTAGTGAAGTTAACACTATAAACAAAAAAATCAAAGACACACTAGAAGAGTTATTTCTTGAAGGTACTATAGACTCTAATTTATTGCAATATTTGACTATGATAGCTCCAAGGACTCCAATCCTATTTGGCACACCCAAAATACATAAAAATCTGTCTGACCCTCCCTTTCGACCCATAGTGGATGGTAGAGGGTCAGTCACGTATGCGTGTGCCAAATTGGTAGATAATATTTTAAAACCTTTATTGAAACAAGAAGTTCAAATTTGCAGAGATTCTTGGAGCTTTCTTGAAAACATTGGGAAAACTGAATTTGACCCTTTGGTGTTTTTTTTAGTGGTCGACATTAAAGACCTATATACAGTCATCCCACATAGAGTTGGAATTCAATGGACAATTGAATTCAGGATTAGGAAGGGAGCACAAAATGACCAAATGTACTTAGTAGAAACATTACTAGATATCATTCTTGGCAGTAATTATCTCATGTTTAAAAAACAATACTACTTACAAACATCAGGGATTGCCATGGGTTCCCCCTGTGGATGCACATTTGTGAATAGTGTGCTAGCCTATTGGGAACATGAGTTTTTGTTCCAAAATGAATTCTATAAGGAACATGTCACTTGGTACACCAGGTACCAAGATTACATGTTCTTCTTATGGAAAGGTTCGGTTGATGTTATACCATTTTTTATAGAGACCATGTCTAACATGACTGAATTTCTGGAATTCACTCATACTGTGGGTCTGAATGAAATCTCATTTCTTGATGTAAAAATAACTAAAGACTCGGACTTAGGACAATTCAGATCAACTATTTTTAGAAAACCCACTTTCTCTAACAACTACCTTCACTTTAACAGCTCTCATCCAATACATCAGAAAAAGAGCGTAGTGAAGGGACAGTTTGTACGGGCGGCCCGAATGGTGTCTAATTTAATTGATTTTGAAAAAGAATGTGATTATATACAATCCATGTTTCTAACAAGGGGCTATCCACATTGTTTTGTAGATAATATAAAACAAGAGGTTTATAACAAAAGGCAATCTGGACATTTTAAACCATTACTATGTGGGGGCAATATAGTTGTGAAAAGTCATAAGGATGGCACAGATTTCAATACTAGTTTTCTCTTTACTTTTAATATTGATGCTTGTGCCATCAATAACATCATGTTTAAAAATTGGAAACTAATTCTAGAAGATCAGCAGCTAACTAAACTCTTGGGAGAAAGACCAAAGATCACATATAGGCGTGGCCTGAACCTTAAGCAACTACTTGAAAGAACTAAGACTAGTAAGAAAGGACTAGGCATGAGAAAATGTGGTACATGCCATTTTTGCAAACATATTTTAGTCAGTTCCTCTTTAGAAATGGTTGGTAAAAAGTATACTATTCAAGGCTCATTTAATTGTAACTCTAGTGGAGTGGTCTATGCAGCACTATGTAGAATGTGTCCAGCTTTCTACATAGGGAAAACTGACAGACCCATCAAAAAACGAATTTACGAGCACATATATGCCATGAATAGAAGAGATTTGAACAATGCTCTTGCAAAACACATATACAACAATCCTGAGCATTGTTTTCATTTTGCAGTTATCCATCAGGTTCAGCTGCAGACTAGAGGAGGGCCATGGCAATTAAGATTAGAAGAACAAGAAGCCATCTGGCAGATACGCACTGCAGCGTGCGTATACACCCCCTGGACTAAATGAAGTACTGTCCATCAAATGTTTTTTGAAACTGTTGGCTTTGGCTAGATAGCGAACGAAAAATCAAATATATATATATATAAAAATATATAAAAATATAAAAACACAATCAATTTTGGTTTTCTATCTATATTTATAAGTGAAGATTCTGAATTTATGCATACGTCCACTAATAGGTTCATGAATTCACAAATTAATTAACATACATATATTAGTGTGTCCATATATATATTTAGAGAAGATTCCGTTGTGCTATCCACTATTATGTGTAAGTTGAGTTTCCATAATACTATCAATTTCCATATTACTTTAGATTAATATGTACTATATTGTATTGATACAATAAGTATATACATGTTGATTTTTTGATAAGTACTATATGCATTGTTCACATTATGTTACAAACATGGGTTTTGTGTAGTAATTTTGATGTACGTGTATTTATGTACATTTCTTATACTACACTCTTTTATAAATTTTTGTTTTTCATCAATGTAAGTACTAACTTACCCATGTATTTGTAAATGCATTTAAATTCCTGCTTGTGTGTTGGCCTCAGTTAAATACAATATATACACAATATATATATATATATATATATATATATTTTAGTATATGGATTTTAGTATAGAATGTTTTTTAGAGATTGTGGTTATAGTTTTAAGCATTGTTTTAGGCATATAACAATAATATTTAATATGTCCTTAAGTGTAGGAGAATCATTGTGATGTCACTATTGATTTAAGTATTTAATATGGCAATTAAAGCCTTTATTTGTTTTATGTCTGATGAAGGCGAGGGAAGTTTCCTTTGCCGAAAGCGCTTACAATTAAAAAGGGTTATTTGACATGCTGCTTGTTCTTTGCCTCCTGGAGTCGTTGCCTTCACAGAATTTCACAAGTACGACTCTGTCATTGTCCACGCTGGTGTGAACGACCTGAGACGTACCTCCTTGGACTACATGAAAAGAGACATAGAGGAGCTCTCTGATTATGTAGCCCAGGCAGGTATGACCCTGACCTTGAGCAGTATCCTACCTTCACCAAGAATGATGCCACAATACAGAGACAAGATGATCAGCTTTAATAACTGGCTTAAACTCTGGTGTCATTCAAAGGGGATCCAATGTCTGTCTGCCTGGGATGACATGCTGGACAAGCCACGCTGCTTCGCAAGGGATGGCTTGCACCTGTCACCCCTGGGCTTCCGGATATTGGCAAAGGTTCTTGCCACCCTCATAGTGCCTTTTTTAGGCAAGGCTCAAATTCTAAACCTACCATCCTAGAACACAAAAAAGGAAAAAAACTAAGGGTAATGTTGCTCAATGCCAGAAGTCTCAACCTCAAGATGCACGCACTCGAGGCCCTTCTCAGTATGGAGAACATCAATGTCTGTGCTGTGACTGAAACCTGGTTCAAGGCTCCCGAGAGCACCACGGCACTATCAGGCTTTACCTCATATCATGCGTTCCGGCCCCAAAATCCGGACAACACCAAGAAAGGAGGGGGGGTGTCTATATTCATCAAGAACACCCACACCTCAAGGTTGGTGGCAACGCACGATGCATCGGAGACCATCCAGGTGCAATTAACCATAGGCAAGACTGCTCTGCAATTTGTAGCATGTTACAGGCCACCCTCTCAATCTCAGGAACCTCACATAGCTTTCCTGAAAACACTGGAGGGGATAAATGTATCTCCAAACACCATCATACTAGGTGATTTCAAATACCCGAATATAGACTGGGATCACTACTCAAGCCTCAACACTCTAGCACAAAGGTTCCTAGAGTTCATAAACTAAAATGCCATGGAACAACTAGTCACCATCCCCACAAGAGGAGATAACATACTAAATCTCATCATCATGAACACGGGGTCACAATGTTCAACACCGGAAGTATACCCCTCACTGGTGAGATCAGACCATAAACTAATCTCACTGGAAGTCCACATCCCGCCCCCACCTGAGATAAAAAAGACCACAGTGAAGAACTTCTCAAAAGCCGACTTCACACTTCTAAAGGCTAGTGTGGTCTCTTTTAAGGCCCCCGAGACTGCGGAAACCATTACTCAAGCCGCTGAATCACTTATAAATGCCTTCTACCAGCACCTACAGGACTGCATGGATCAGGCAATCCCAAACAAAACAAAGACTCTTTGTACCAAAGGCAAGCGTCCAGTCTGGTGGACCCCAGCCATAAACAAGCTCTACAACAAAAGGAGGAAGCTACTACAAGATAGAGCAAAATCCTTAAAAGGGAAACACCCTTGATCATTATAAGTAAAAAACTAAGATCTCTCATAAAATCATCCAAGGCAAATTTTGAGAGAAAAGTCGCTAAGGACTCAAAGGACAATCATAAGGCCTTCTTTAGCTATGTTAAAAACCTGGGAGGAAACTCCCAGATATGCTCAGAATTAGTTCAAAATTATGTAAAAATTACTGAACCTACAGACATAGCCAACATACTGGCTGACAGGTTCAGTGCAAATTCCCCCCCCTCCCCCCCAAAAGGTGAGATATCTATACCAGAGAATTATAGCCCCCAAAACATCCCTAACGCTCAGGTGAGAACTGCTCTCTCCAAGGCAAAAAACACAGCATCCATGGGACCAGATGGTGACCCCGGATGTGTGCTCCACGAACTCAATGAGGAATTAAACCCGCAGTTAAGGCAGCTGTTTAATCTTAGCCTCACCTCAGGATACGTGCCTAAGGAGTGGCGTACGGCAACTGTGGTCCCACTTCACAAAGGCGGTGCCTCCACCGACCCGGGAAATTACCATCCCATCAGCTTGACAAGCTTGATCTGCAAAGCTATGGAGAGGATCATAATGGAACTCATAAATAAAGACATAGGAGAATTGCAGACTTTGGATCCGACCCAGTTTGGCTTTGTCAAGGGCAGATCATGCCTTTTAAACCTGGTTGACTTTTTCGAAACAGTCATCAAGGCCATTGATGAGGAAAAGGCAGTCCACACAGCCTACCTCAACCTGGCAAAGGCTTTCGACACAATACCCCACTCAGGTATCATTGAAAAACTCATCAGCTTAAATGTAAACCCATACGTCACAAGATGGGTTGCAAACTGGCTAAGTGACAGAACCCACAGGGTCAGAGTTGCTGGTGCCATGTCAGACTCAAAGCCTGTCACAAGTGGTGTCCCACAGGGCTCAGTCCTGGGCCCTCTCCTGTTCGGCATCTACTTTTCAGAAGTACAAGCAAACACAGGAGGATTATGGCTGACAAAATTTGCAGATGACTGCAAACTGGGCGCCATAGTTGAGAACACATCTGACACAGATATCCTTCAGAAGGGTCTTATAGAAACGGATAACTGGTGCCAGAGCCATGGCCTAAAGTTAAACGCCAAAAAATGCATAGTCATACCCTTCGGGAAAAACAAGGTTACCCCTAGCTACCATATAGGCGGCAACCCACTAAGCACAGAAGAGGTTATCAGGGATCTGGGTACCCAGGTTGACAGTAACCTTTCATTTGACACTCACGTTGCCAAAGTAGTTAGGAAGACCTTCTACATTGCCCACCTGATCATGAAGGGATTCACATCTAGATCAAGGGAAGTCATTGTCCCCCTGTACTCATCACTCATCAGACCAATGATTGAGTACAATGCCCCATTCGGAATGTATCTGACACGACACCTGCAGCAACTGGAAAGGCCCCAAAAGTTCCTCACCAAAAGGATAAAGGGTCTCAAAAATATGTCCTATGCTTAACAAAGTAAATCAATGGAACTGTTGAAAATACACACAAGCGGCAGAATGCTGGCAAGAGAAAACACCACCGAACACAATTTCTGCACAAACAGCAAACGAAAATAAATTTATTAAAAATAAGCGCTTTCGGTAGAGAGCATTCTCTCCACCTTCATCAGATAATAGTTTTGTATCAAGCACCTCCTTTTATACACAGCTGGTAATTGTTTAATTAGTTGACACAATTAATAGTGAACTGTTAACCTAAGCTGTAATAAACTGAAGGTGGTGGCTTTAAAATAAGCTACACCAAATGCATATAAAAAGCATTAGTAAAAGACCCTTAATAAAAACTTTGTGATATATATGCATGAATGTAAAAAATATATATCAATAAATTAACATAGGTGAATAATGTTATACGTAAATAAATAAATAAATACATACTCATAACATAGTACGCAAATTCTATTCTATAACTAATAATATGAATATGATGAATACATAAATTATAACTAAATGCAGCCCTAACATAGATAAATTAATTAATTAATAAAAGAAATGCAAAATTTTTGGAATTCTACATACATCCCTTGAAATTCTGCATAAATTCTTATTAAACAAATTATAAAATTTATATGTATACAAATTTATATGTGTACACACACACACACAAAGAATTACTTACACAGGTGCAGGAAATCATATACATCTATGCATAGTATATACATTTCTTTACTATATCTGCTTCCCTGTGTTGTATTTATTGTTGTTGTAATTAATTTGATATTATGTTATTTGTAATTCATTTCTTGTTTCTATATTTAATAGTTATGAATGAGTGTATACAACAAATTATAAATGAATTAAGAATGAATTGAAAATGAAATTCCCTACCTCTTAAGAGCTTTCAGTTTTAAAATACATTTTATAGAAACTATCTCATTTAAGCCTGGAAAAATGTATGATGAGGTACGTACTTGCCAAAAAGGCATTAAATGAGATAGTTTCTATAAAATGTATTTTAAAACTGAAAGCTCTTAAGAGGTAGGGAATTTCATTTTCAATTCATTCTTAATTCATTTATAATTTGTTGTATACACTCATTCATATCTATTAAATATAGAAACAAGAAATGAATTACAAATAACATAATATCAAATTAATTACAACAACAATAAATACAACACAGGGAAGCAGATATAGTAAAGAAATGTATATACTATGCATAGATGTATATGATTTCCTGCACCTGTGTAAGTAATTCTTTGTGTGTGTGTGTGTGTACACATATAAATTTGTATACATATAAATTTTATAATTTGTTTAATAAGAATTTATGCAGAATTTCAAGGGATGTATGTACAATTCCAAAAATTTTGCATTTCTTTTATTAATTAATTAATTTATCTATGTTAGGGCTGCATTTAGTTATAATTTATGTATTCATCATATTCATATTATTAGTTATAGAATAGAATTTGCGTACCATGTAATGAGTATGTATTTATTTATTTATTTATTTACGTATAATATTTTTTACTTATGTTAATTTATTGATACATTTTTTACATTCATGCATATATATCAAAAAGTTTTTATTAAGGGTCTTTTACTAATGCTTTTTATATGCATTTGGTGTAGCTTATTTTAAAGCCACCACCTTCAGTTTATTACAGCTTAGGTTAATAGTTCACTATTAATTGTGTCAACTAATTAAACAATTACCAGCTGTGTATAAAAGGAGGTGCTTGATACAAAACTTTTATCTGATGAAGGTGGAGAGAATGCTCTCTACCGAAAGCGCTTATTTTTAATAAATTTATTTTTCGTTTGCTGTTTGTGCAGAAATTGTGTTCGGAGGTGTTTTCTCTTGCCAGCATTCTGCCGCTTGTGTATATGTCCTATGCTGCCTGACTGAAGGAACTTCAGCTCTATTCAGTCGCTTACCGTCTGCTCAGAGGTGACCTTTGCCTGACATACAAGGCCATGTCCAACCCAGAATTGATGAACATGCTTCACCTCAAAAAATCTAGATCCCTCAGAACTACAAGGGCGGGAGACTTAAACCTTGACACGGTTACTAATAGAACGTGCTGGAGGGACAGATTCATCACCCAGAGACTCCCTATACTGTAGAACAAAATCCCGGTACATGTGAGGCAGAGCACCTCGCTGGCTTTATTCAAGAGAAATCTTGACCAATGGATGGGAGATCGCAGATATACCCCAGGGATTATCTCAGTGTCACTGCTTGACAGAGGCACAGCAAAATAATGGACATAGTATCCTCCAAACTAAAACGGTGGCGAAAGCCACAAAACTCTGGGCTAGGCTTATAAATGCCCTTGGGCAGATAGCCTAGTATGAACCTATGAACCTATAATAAACCAGACAGACTAACGTTACAGATTAAAGAACTGTTCCACTTTACTTCTCATATAGTACAGATGATGTGAGAGATATAACATTTACCTTGGGACAAATGCGTCCCTACCAATACCCCTAACATAACTGGATTAATACAAATCTTTATATACAATTTTAGTCATGCACACACATATACATTTCCTCTTGGTATTCTATTTTGGAGAATTGCTCATCCTGTAGAAACAGTACTGATTGTTGCAGATGCTGACGCAAATGCTGATTTAATATTATTATTTTTCAGCTTTTCTGATAGTGTGAACATCCTGTTTTTTGTCTTTAGTATTCTATTTGTAAATGCAGAAAAACGTGTTTTTAAGGAAACACATTGTAACAGTGTCATAAACATGTCCTGTTGTCCATTCTTTTTATATGCAGAAAAACATGTTTTTTTAAGGAAACACACTGTCACAGTGTTCTTTAAAAGCAGATTTTGCATTTTTGCTCTTGCATACATCCTGTTTTTAAGTCTGTAAGGAAAGATGTCCATTCACCAGATTTCTTATTTTTCAAGCCACGGTCATTTAGTATGGATGCTAATCACATATTGCTAAACTCTATTTCTGCATTTAAGTAAGCTTTATTTTATACCTTATTTATGTTACATATTTGTAACAGAATTACTTTCAGCCTTAAAACCCTGTTGAGCATAATCTTACAATTCCCTCTTTTTATTTTATTGCACTCAAAACACTTTATACTTATATGTATTTTTCATCACATTATATAGAAAACACATTAACAAAACCTTTAATCTTCTTTTGATACAAGTCAAAATGCAATTTTACACAGTTAATACAATAATATATAAGTATTACTACCAAACTGAATGTATTTAACAACTTTTTCTTTTGCAGACCATTCTGTGAAAATATTTCATCAATTATGAGCTGTGTCTGCTTTCATTTTATTTTTTAACTTGATTAATTTATTTTGCAATCACATAATTTCATTTATGATTTAGAACTCTTTTATTAACTCTTTGCAACTGTTGAATTAACTCTTTACTTTTATTAATATCAAAAAATTAGAAATAGACCAATATCTATAAGAAACAAAAACTATGTGCTACTGCAAACATTTATACATTGCTAAAAATATACAGTTTCAATGTCATTTTAACCATAATATTGTGTTCATGTTTCTGAACTGCCCATTAACACCTTGGTAAAATACTGAACTGGGCTTAGATAATAAATATTTGAAAGCAATTATTTTAGTATATTTAATACTTGAAGATTTAAAAAAAAATAGAAGTTATGTTCTTACCATAACGTTCCATGTTAGTTGTCTTCTTCTCGCCTTCTTTCTTGCTGGATGGGGTTCGGAGCCGACCTCGGCTCCGACTCGGCCACTCTAAAGCTCGAGAGTTGGTTCCACCGGCTCGAGGCTCCCCTTATATCCCACAATGCTAGGTGAGAATTACCTCAGATCTCGTTTGTGAGCTAGGCCCAGCTAATAATATAACCAGAAAAACTGGAAAAAGAATCCACCTCTATAAATAAGGGGAAGAGGAAAGGTGACCTAATGCCTGATCTAGGAAAATATGCACAGCAGAGCATATACCTATAGCAAAGAGGTGGTAGAAAGAGAGGTCACAATCAAACTCCTCTAGGTCTGTCCAGGCCAGGGGGAAGGAGGGTGGGACGCAAGAAAGAAGGCGAGAAGAAGACAACTAACATGGAACGTTATGGTAAGAACATAACTTCTATATGTTAAGTTGTCTATCTCGCCTTCATTCTTGCTGGATGGGACCGCGTCCCTAGCACCTTGTCCCGGGTGGCCTAACGGAACAGACTCTTGAGAACAGTGGAACCAAAGTTAGCTCTATGCCTAGAAGCTAAATCCAACTTATAATGAGAAATGAAAGTGTGAGGAGTAGCCCAAGTAGCCGCTGCACAAATGGTGTCAATAGGCAGTCTGTCTTGGAAGGCTATAGAAGTAGCCAAAGCTCTGGTGGAATGGGCTTTAGGTTTGTCAGGCAGCTTTTGGTGTCTAATTTCATAAACAAGGGAAATCAGAGATGTTAGCCATCTAGATAATGATACCTTTGAAACTGAAAGCCCCTTTCTGCCTTCTGCATAGGAGACAAACAGCTGGTCAGATTTTCTGAATTGTTTGGTTCTATCCAAATAGTACCTTAACTGACGATGAACATCTAGCCAGTGTAATTTTTGTTCAGACCTATTGGAATATTCTGGAAAAAAACACAGGGAGGTCAATGCTTTGATTTAGGTTAGATGCCGAGGCTATCTTAGGCAAAAAGGACGGGTTGGTTCGTAAAGATACTCTGTCCTTATGGAACAACAGATAAGGAGGTCGACAGCTGAGTGCATGAAGTTCTGAAACTCTTCTAGCTGAAGTAATAGCTACCAGAAAGAGAGTCTTCCATGATAGCAATTTTAAAGAACAGGAGGCTGCAGGTTCGAAAGGGGGAAGAATCAAAGAACTAAGAACTAAATTTAGGTCCCAAGGAGGAGGAGGATTTCTTATAGGAGGTCTGAGTAGAAAAACTCCTTTCAAAAAGGCTTTGCAAAGCTTGTGGGACATTATGGCAGACTCTGAAATACCCACATGAAAATTAGAAATAGCTGCCAGTTGAACTTTAAGAGTAGAAGGAGATGAACCTGCATGGAAGAGTTCAGCTAGAAAATCAAGGACCATTTGGATGGAAGCAGTGAAAGGATCTATGTCCCTTCCTTGAGCCCAATAGGCGAAACGTTTCCACTTACTCAAATAAATCTTTCTAGTGGAAGATTTATGGGAAGCTATCAAAATATCTCGAACAGAGTGAGATATTTGAGGAAGCCTGGCTAAGGTTGGAATTGGAGGAACCAAGCAGTGAGGTTCAGAGAGGGAAGGGAGCGATGAAAATGACCCGACTGATGGATCAAAAGATCTGGAACTAGGTCCAGATGCCAAGGTCGCTCCAACAGAAAATGATGCAGAAAGGGGAACCAAACCTGTCGAGGCCAGTAAGGAGCAATGAGGATCAACGAGGCCTTCTGAGCGATAGCTTTCTGTATCACTTGAGAGATTAGTGGGAAGGGAGGAAATGCATACAGAAGTCCCCGGGGCCAAACTTGGACTAGAGCGTCTCTGCTGGGCTGCTGGTAAAGGGAATAGGGTGAAATAATCTCTGCACTTGCTGTTTTGGGGAGTAGCAAAAAGGTCGCAGCAAGGCTGACCCCACTTGAGAAAAATTTCTCTCACAACAGAGTCTTTCAGAGACCACTCGTGAGGCATGAGGATAGCTCTGCTCAACTTGTCCGCGATTTGATTGGACTTCCCGGGGATGTGCGTTGCTATCAGAAACCACTGAGAAGAAATCGCCCATTGCCACAGTCTGAGTGCTTCTCGACACAGGGGGTAGGACCTGGTTCCGCCTTGTTTGTTGATATACCACACTACGGACATATTGTCCGTCTGGATTGCTATCGTTCCCAAGGGAAGAGAGTCTTGAAGGGCTTGCAACGCTAAAAGCACTGCTCTCATCTCTAGAACATTTATGTGCAAGTGGCATTCTTCTGGTTGCCATGTGCCCTGGACAGTTCTGCCCTGATAATGCCCCCCCTACCCGATCAGGGAGGCGTCCGTTGTCAGTGTAGCAACCGGAGGGGGAGGAACAAAGGGTCTTCCCAATAAGAGCTGAGGGGAAGACATCCACCATAGAAGATGATTCCTGCATATTTGCGTGATCATAATGGTGTGGGACATCGGAAGTTGCTGGTATGACCATTGTGTGAAGAGCATCCATTGAAGGATTCTCATGTGGAATCTGGCTAACGGAAGCAAAGGAATGGCAGCAGCCATAATCCCCAATACTTTCAGAACTAACCTGGCTTTGACTCTGTGCTGCTGAAGATGAGCGAGACCAGTTTTTGTATGTCTGTTATTCTCTGATCTGTTAGCCTCGCAGACATGTTGACTGTGTCTAGAATTGCGCCTATGAAGGTAATAACACGACAAGGCGACAAAACAGACTTTTCGCAATTTATTGAAATGCCTAAATTCTGACAAATGCGAAAGGTGTAGTCCCTGGCCAATAGAAGAAGATGCTTGGTGGGAGCTGTGAGGAGCCAGTCGTCCAAATATGGAAACACCTGGAATCCTTGACGTCTCAGGTGAGAAGCTACCACTGCCATGCATTTGGTAAACACCCGGGGGGCAGTGGTGAGACCAAAGGGCAGGGCCCTGAATTGAAAATGACTGGTTCCCAGCCTGAAGCGGAGGAATCTTCTGGAGCGTCTGTTCATTTTTATGTGATAGTACGCATCCTGAAGGTCTATAGAGCACATCCAGTTTCCTTTTCCCAATAGGGGAAGGATGGACTGCAGCGTGACCATCCGAAATCTTGTTTTCTTGACTGACTTGTTCAAGATACTGAGATCCAAAATTGGTCTCCAGTCCCCTGTTTTCTTTGGAACTAAAAGAACCTTGAGTAGATTCCGGATCCTTGCTGGTCTGCTGGAACTGGCTGAATTGCTCTTTTTGCAAGCAGCTTTGAAATTTCCAAAGCTGCAAGATCCCTTTGAGCGGGTGGAACATCTGGAAGGGATTTTTTTGATTGGTTTGGAATGCGAACAAAGGGAATGGAATAGCCTTCGGAAATGATGGACTGTACCCATTTGTCTTGAGTCAGGGATAGCCAGGCTTCTGGGTACAGTGACAATCTTCCCCCGACTGCCTCCGAAGGTGGGCAGTCGGGCAACACCTCAGGGATGCTGAAAGGGCTTATCAGAGAAGGCTTCTTGATTGCCCTGGTTCTGCAGACCCCCCCTGCCTCTAGGGTGACGTCTACCATTGTTGTTCCCGCCTCTGCCTCTGGCGGGGAACCGACTCTATGCGTCAGGCGAAGACCCTTGAGATTGTTTGCGGAACCACATTTTCCCACTTTTCTGACCTTTTGGGTAAGGCCTAGAAGGAGTAGAAAAACGGACTCCGACGGCAGAAAGAGTCTTGCCATCTGTCTCGCACCTAGTCAAGGTTTCTTTCACTTGAGGACCAAAAAGAGATGATCCATCGAAAGGGGAATTAGTGAATGACGTTTTAAAGGGGTCCGCAAAGTTGCATAGCCGCATCCAGGCATGCCTACGTAAGGCCACACCTGTCCCTGCGGCCCTGCTCGCTCCATCAGTCGCATAAGAGAGGAGGCGCATGGAGGAGTTAGCTATGGAGTTCAGGGTAGCCAGCTGAGTGTTCATCTTGTCTTGAAAACCCGCAGCCGTAGGATCCTTCAACATGTCACTCGCTTCTTTGATCAAGTCCCTTTGAAGACGAGTAAAATTGCATAGGTAGTTCAGCGAACGCATTGCAAATGTCGCTGATGAGAACATCCACTTCCCGTACCTGTCCATGGACCTAGATTCCTTGTTAGGTGGATGGACAGGCACTGAAGGATCAGCTAGTTCCTTCTTAGTGGCAGCAGCAACCACCATAGCATCCACAGAAACTCCTTTTGTCAGAAACTGTTTATCTGCTGGTGCTGTAATGAATTTTGAGGGTCTCCTGGGAGTGGGGTCCACTGAATCAGGAGCCGTCCATGCCTTTTTTGCTACCACCTGCATGAGGGGGTCAAGGGGAGACACCCAGGAGGTGGAAGGACGAGAGCCAAACGCCTCAAGGTACACAGATTCATCCTCCGAAGGGTTGAGGGCTGGCCAATTTCCCCTCTGCTTAAGGATTTCTAGAATGTCTGCAAATGAGACATCTTCAGAAGGGGAACAGGGGGAACCCTCGGAATCCTCTAAATCTGTGTCAGAGGTGACGGACTCAGGTGAGTCTATGTGTTTCCTCTTACACTTTCTCTTCCGAGGGGGCTCTTCTGCCAAATCAGAAGAGGCCTCGGAAGAGGATGAGATTCCCACAGGGGATTCCTGACGAGCTGGCTCTCTGCGGTCCGGGATGAGGGAGTGAGTCGACTTGACCTGAGGCACCGAAGAGGGGGGGGGCGGACGGAGCCGACTGTGGGGTAGAACCAGATTCTAACACACTCCGCATGACCTCGAACGCACCCCTGTCAGGCAGAGCCAGAGGTCCCCGCTCCGAAAAGCTAAAAACCTCCCTCGGCACCGACAGTGATGGTTCCGAGGCCGATGTCGGAGCCGAACTCACCAGCGCCGAAGCCCCGAGAGGGAGAGCGGGGTCGGATAATGGTCCGATGCCACTCACCCCCTCGGAGCCGACGATGGAAGTCCGGCACCGAGATTCTTCTAAGGAAGAAATCGGAGCCGACGATGGAGCCGAAGACAATTGTATCGGCTCCGACGCTACCACAGTCTCGGTTCCGAAACGCCCCGGCTCCGAGCTCAACGGAGTCGGAGGAGGAACATATTGAGGGACAGGGGCAGGCATCGACTGATGAGTCGGGCTCTGAAGCATTTGGGCCAGTGCCTCGGACTTAAGAAGTCGACTCACTACCCTCTGAAGGTCATGGTCCGACAGCCTCGATGACCTAGAGGAGTGAGATCTATGGCTCCTTTCAGACAGCAGAGGAGATGCTGGAGCCGAATGAACGGAGCCAAGGGATGGCGACCTAGACCTCTTCCTAGATGTCGGTTCCGAAGGTCTGGTCGGAGCCGACACGGGAATTTCTAATACCTCGGCTCCAGCTGGAGCCGAGGAAACCACAGAAACTGTAGACTGAGACTCATCGGCTCCAGCCGGAGCCGATGTAGACGGAGGTTTCGTAGCCTTAGGTCTCGGCTCAGTAGCTGGAGCCGAGGACCTAGAAGCCTTGGAGGGCTTTCCCGAAGAGACAGTAAGGGAACCCTCAGGCTTGAGTAAACCTCTCAGAATCAGTTTGTTTTTTCTTTCCTGCAGGACCCTGGGGCTGAAGCCGTGGCATACAGCACATGAGTCCTGCAGGTGCAAAGGCCCCAGGCAGTAGACACAAGAAGTGTGACCGTCTGTCAGA
Source organism: Protopterus annectens (assembly GCF_019279795.1). NCBI lineage: Eukaryota > Metazoa > Chordata > Ceratodontiformes > Protopteridae > Protopterus > Protopterus annectens. The sequence continues at coordinate 12,338,649 of NC_056739.1, forward strand.
GACATTTTCTGACAGCACGAGTCACACTTCTTGAAGCCTGAGACCTTTGAGTCTTTAGACATTTTAGAAAAGTGTAATCACACACACCCAGTCAAACACACTGATTACACCCTATCCTATTTTAAACTCAAAAAATAAAACAAACTACCAAAGTTTTAAATTATGAGAAAAACACACACACACCACTAGGGGATGGAGGAAGAAGGCCTGAAGGCCCGAGGGAAGAACTTATAAGTTCTTGTGGAGAAAAAATGGGATTTTAGAGAGAAGGTGGGGGAGATTCCACTAAACTAAAGGAAGCAAGTGTTAAAATTAAATTTAAAGGGGTTTAAGTATACTAACTTTAATCCAAAGTTACTCACCAAGAAGCCGGTAGAAAACCAACACCTTGATCGCTGTAGCGGCAAACGAGATCTGAGGTAATTCTCACCTAGCATTGTGGGATATAAGGGGAGCCTCGAGCTGGTGGAACCAACTCTCGAGCTTTAGAGTGGCCGAGTCGGAGCCGAGGTCGGCTCCGAACCCCATCCAGCAAGAATGAAGGCGAGATAGACAACTTAACATCATGATTTATACACTAGAGAATGCTGTTTACATATTAGTCCATTAGCTGTATAAGTACAATATTTTAATATAATTTTCCTCTAACTGGGGTAAAACCAGTGATATTACAACTATTACTTTTGAACTTATTACAATGTATCTTGTACAGTATGTATTTACATAGACACACTTGCATTTCAGTTAAGTATTTGTGATTTGCATAACTATGCATTTATACTACAAAAATAGACATTATTTTACAATTAGCTTACATGGATTTCAGTATTTTTTATTTAACTGCCCTACCATTAATTTTACAAAAACTGTTTGACTAATACCACTTGTGATTTTATTTCCTTTTAAAATTCAGAACTTTAACTGTTTGGTGTGGTGTTACTATACAATTATATAAAAATTACAAAAAACAAATACATATTAGCTTAACTAACATATGTTTATATTTACATTATTTATATTTGCTGTTGTCTGCCTGTTATTCTTGTGCATTGTAACAGATGTATTTTAGATGAAAAGAAAAAAACATGCATGTCAGTCTCGTGACTTTAAATCTTTATTTAAGCAGGTCAGTCTTGTGACTTTAAATCTTTATTCATTAATTAGAAGTTATGTACCTACCATAACGTTCCATGTTAGTTGTCTTCATCTCGCCTTCTTCTTGCTGGATGGGTTCGGAGCCGATCCTCGGCTCCGACTCGGCACTAGCTTTAGCTCGAGAACTCCTTTTACCAGCTCAAGGCAACCCTATATCCCATGATGCAAGGCGGAACTACCTCAGATCTCGTTTGGCAGCTAACTAACCCTGCTAAAGACTTATCCTAATATAATTAGGAACCATGGTTCCTAAAAGAAGTCCTCATAACAATGCTCCAGAGGAAGCAATCTAATAGGAACTCTCCAAGATCTGTCCAGGCCAGGGGAAGGAGGGTGGGAAGAAGAAGGCGAGATGAAGACAACTAACATGGAACGTTATGGTAGGTACATAACTTCTAAATGTTAAGTTGTCAATCTCGCCTTCATTCTTGCTGGATGGGACCGCGTCCCTAGCACCTGTATCCCGGGTGGCTCAATGGAACAGACTCTTGAGAACAGTGGAACCAAAACTGGCCCTATCTCTGGAGGCCAAATCCAACTTGTAATGAGACACAAAAGTATGAGGCGTGGCCCAAGTAGCTGCTGCACAAATAGTGTCAATGGGAAGTCTATCCTGAAAGGCTACAGAAGTGGATAGACTCCTGGTCGAATGAGCTTTTGGCTTAGAAGATAGTTGTTTGCCCCTTAGAGAGTACACATAGGAAATGGTGGAAGTCAACCATCTAGATAAGGTCACTTTAGATACTGGAAGACCCAACCTGCTTCCTGCATAGGAGACAAACAATTGGTCTGATTTCCTAAGTTGTTTAGTCCTATGTAAGTAGTACCTGAGCTGACGATGAACATCCAAAAAATGCAGCTTCTGTTCAGCTCTGTCAGAATAGTTAGGAAAGAAAACTGGTAGATCAATAGATTGGTTAATATTGGCTTGAGATACAACCTTGGGAAGAAAGGAAGGGTTAGTCCTGAGCGAAACCCTATCCTTATGAAACACCAGATAAGGTGAACGAATACAGAGGGCCTGAATCTCAGAAACTCTTCTTGCAGAAGTAACAGCCAGCAAAAATATAGTTTTCCATGTCAACAACTTTAAAGAACACGTAGCAGACGGTTCGAAAGGAGGTAGAATTAGGGATGCCAACATTAAGTTCAGATCCCATTGCGGAGGAGGATGTTTCACAGGCGGTTTTAGGAGAAAAACTCCTCTCAAAAAGGCTTTGCATAACCTATGAGACATGATGTTATTGTCCTGCAAGCCAACATGAAATTTGGAAATAGCAGCCATTTGTACTTTGACTGTAGATGATGACGATCCTGAATGAAAAACCTCCGCCAGGAAATCCAAAACAGAATGTATAGGAGCGGTGAAGGGATCAATATTTCTGGCGTTTGCCCAAATAGAAAAACGTCGCCACTTGCTAGCATAAACAGTTCTAGTGGACGACTTTAAAGAAGACACTAAAATGTCTCTGACTGAGTCAGAAATCATTGGTAGCCTGGCTAGGGAAGGAAGTGGAGCAACCAAGCAGTGAGGTTGAGAGAATGAATGGCTCGGTGCTGCTGACCCGACTGGTGGATCAAAAGATCCGGAACTGGGTCCAGATGCCAGGGCTGCACCAGAAGGTGACGATGTAGAGACGGAAACCAAATTTGTCGAGGCCAATATGGAGCAATGAGGATCAATTTGGCTCTCAAAACGGTGGCTTTCTGAATGACTTGTGGAATCAATGGAAAGGGAGGAAAAGCATAAAGAAGTCCCGAGGCCAATCCTGGGTTAGAGAGTCTCTCAAGGGTTGGCCTGGAAGAGGAAATAGTGTGAAGTAATCTGGGCACTTGCTGTTTTGAGGGGTAGCGAAAAGATCGCAACAAGGGGTGCCCCACTTCAGAAAAATCTGATCCACTACAGACTGATTGAGAGACCACTCGTGAGGCATCAGAATAGATCTGCTTAGCCTGTCCGCCAGTAGGTTGGACCTGCCGGGGATGTGCGTTGCTATCAGAAACCGCTGAGAAGAGATCGCCCATTGCCAAAGTCTGAGAGCTTCTCGACATAAGGGATAGGACCTGGTTCCGCCCTGTTTGTTGATGTACCAGACCACGGACATGTTGTCCGTCTGTACTGCAATAGTCCCTGTGGGAAGAAAGTCGTCGAGGGCTTGCAACGTTAAAAGCACTGCTCTCATCTCCAGGACATTTATGTGCAGGTGGTATTCTATGGGTTGCCACGTCCGTGGACCATCCTGCCCTGATAATGCCCCCCACCCGATCAGAGAGGCATCCGTGGTGACTGTGGCAACTGGAGGAGGCGGAACAAATGGTCGGCCCTGATGTAGAAGGGCGGAAGATACCCACCATCGTAGATGAGCCCTGCAAGACTGTGTCACTAAGATCTCGTGTCTCATGGGCAGATCGTGGTACGACCACTGCGTGAACAACATCCACTGCAGGAGACGCATGTGGAAGCGAGCTAGTGGAAGAAGAACAATGGCTGCAGCCATTAGGCCTAGAACCTTCAAGACAAACCTGGCTTTGACCTTGTTGCTTTGTAACAGAAGCTGAACAAATTTCTGGATGTCCAGAATCCTTTGATTTGTTAGTCTGGCTAACATTTTGACGGTATTTAACTCTGCGCCTATAAAGGTGATAGATTGGCAAGGCAGCAGAGAGGATTTTTCGAAATTCACCGAAATTCCTAGACTCTTGCAAAGCTGTAAGGTGTAATCTCTGGACCGAAGAAGCTGATCCCTGGAGGTGGCGGAGAGGAGCCAGTCGTCCAAATAAGGAAACACTTGGAATCCTCGACGTCTCAGGTGAGCTGTGACCACCGCCATGCATTTGGTGAACACTCTGGGGGCTGAAGTGAGGCCAAAGGGCAGTGCTCTGAATTGGTAATGACTGGCTCCCAGCCGAAAGCGGAGAAACCTTCTGGAGCGTCTGTGAATCTTTATGTGATAGTACGCATCCTGAAGGTCTATCGAGCACATCCAGTTGTCCTTGCCCAGAAAGGGCAGAATGGATTGCAGCGTGACCATCCGAATCTTGCCTTTTGACAGACTTGTTTAGTCTGCTTAGGTCTAGTATTGGTCTCCAATCTCCCGTCCTTTTGGGGACCAAAAGAATCTTGAGTAGAAGCCGGATCCTACTTGGTCTGCCGGCACTGTTTGGATGGCTCTTTTTCCCAGGAGTTTTGAAACTTCCTGTTTTGCCAAATCCTTTGACCGGGTGAGATGTCTGGTAGGGATTGTAGAGTGCGGAAACCTTTGAAGGGATTTTGTAACCCTCGGATATAATCGACTGTACCCACTTCTCTTGTGATAGGGATTGCCAGGCTACTGGGTACAGCGAAATTCTTCCCCCGACTGCCTCCAAGGGTGGACAGTCGGGCAACACCTCAGGGATGCTGAAAGGGCTTCTCAGGAAGAGGTTCCCTGTTGCCCTGGTTCTGAGGACCCCCTGCCTCTAGGGCGTCTATTATTGTTACCCCTCTGCCTCTAGGGGTAAACTGACCACGTGTGTCCGGTGTAGCTCCTTGGGCTTTACGGAACCACATCTTCCCCACCTTCTGACCCTTGGGATATGGTCTAGAAGGAGTGGAAAACTGGACTCCAACGGCAGAAAGAGTTTTACCGTCTTGTTCACATCTGGTCAAAGTATCCTTCACCTGAGGTCCGAACAAAGCCGAACCGTCAAAGGGTGTTGGTGAAGGACGCCTTAAAGGGGTCCGCAAAATTACACAGCCGCATCCAGGCTTGGCGTCTAAGAGCAACACCTGTGCCTGCGGCCCTGCTCGTTCCATCGGCTGCATAAGATATGAGCCGCATGGAGGAGTTAGATATCGAATTCAGGATAGCTAGCTGAGAGGCAATCTTTTCCTGAGCCCCAGCAGCTGAAGGATCCTGGACTACTTCCCCCAGTTCCTTGAGAATATCTCGTTGAAGCCTGGTGAAGTGACAAAGGTAATTCAGCGAACGCATTGCAAAGGTCGCTGAAGAAAACATCCGCTTTCCATACCTGTCCATGGTCCTAGAATCCTTATTAGGAGGATGGACAGGTACTGAAGGATCCGCCAGTTCCTTCTTAGTGGCCGCCGCCACCACCATAGCATCCACAGAGACACCTTTGGACAGGAACTGTTTGTCCGAAGGGGCCGTGATGAATTTGGATGGTCTCCTGGGGACAGGTTCCACAGAATCTGGAGCCGCCCACGCCTTCCGAGCCACTACCTGCATGAGTGGGTCGAATGGTGGAGACACCCAGGAGGTGGAGGGTCGGGATCCAAAAGCCTCCAGGTATACCGACTCATCCTCGGAGGGGTCAATGGAGGGCCAATTCACCCTCTGTTTGAGGAGCTCAAGGATGTCTGAAAATGTGACATCCTCAGAGGGGGACCGTGGGGAACCCTCCGACTCATCTAAGTCGGTATCAGATGTAGTAGACTCAGAGGAGTCTGTGTGTTTCCTCTTACACGTCCTCTTCCGAGGGGGTTCACCTGCAGGGTCAGGAGAAACCTCGGAAGAGGAGGAAATTCCCAGTGGGGAAACCTGGGGCGATGGATCCCTGGGCCTGAGAGCAAGAGGCTGGCAAGAGGCTTCTGCAGGCACTGATGAGGGAGGAGCTAGAGGGATAGACCGTTGACCAGGCTCAGAGGCCAGGACACTCCTCATCACCTCAAAGGCTCCTCTTCCCGGGAGACCTGAACACACCCGCTCCGAAGAAACAGGAATGGTCGGCTCCAAGGAGAGAAGGCTCCGAGGCAGATGTCGGCGCCGAGCTTACCAAAGCCGAAGCTCCGAGAGGGAGAGCGGGGTCGGACAAGGGTCCGATGCCACTAGCCCCCTCGGAGCCGACAGTGGAAACCCGACAACCGGATCCCTCCAAGGAAAGTCTCAAGGAGGAGATCGGAGCTGAGGATGACGGAGCCGAAGGATGTATCAGCTCCGGCATCGAAACAGTCGCTGTCCCAAGAAGCTCCGGCTCCGAACTCTGGTGTGGAGTCGGAGGAGGAATCTCAAGAATTGGGGCTGTAGCCGAAGTCTGTTGAGACGGGCTATGGAGCATTTGGGCCAGTGCCTGAGACTTCAACAGCCTGCTTACCACCCTCTCCAAATCGTGGTCAGACAGCCTGGAAGATCTCGAAGATCGGCTCCGATGGCTCCGCTCCGACAAAGAGGAGACCCGGGAGCCGGGTGGATACTTAGTACCGAAGGGGACCGGGACCCCTTGCGGGCGGGAGCCATCGGAGCCGAAGTCCCTTGAACCCCAGATGGAGCCGAGGATCTCGGCCCGATACTGATAAAGTGTCGGCTCCAGCCGAGCCGACAAGGCAACAGTAGTCAGGGTATCGGAGCCGCCGGCACCGAACCCACTACTCTGTCAGAAGAAGCATCGGTTCCAGCCGAGCGATATCGGCTGCGACGGAGCCGGAGCCACCGGAGGAGGCTTAGACACTGTAGCCTGAGCCTTCGGTGGCTTAAGAGGTTTTCCTGCCCCTTGCTTAGGAGGAGAACCTTCAGGTTTCAACAAACCTCGGAGGATCAGTTTGTTCCTCCTTTCCTGCAGGACTCGCTGGCTAAAGGCATGACACAACGCACAGGAGTCCTGCAGGTGCAAAGGCCCCAGGCAATACACACAAGAAGTGTGACCGTCTGTCAGGGACATTTTCTGACAGCACTGGTCACACTTCTTGAAGCCTGAGACCTTGCCTTCCCTAGACATCCTAAAAGGATATACACAAACAGTCCCCACAAACACACAACTTAATCCCTACACAGACACACAGGAAGGGAATAACTTGGGGAACTAGGCCTGACTAAAACTTTCACTGAAAAAACTATATTAAAAGTTTAAAAAAGGAAGGGAATAGGGTGGGCTGTAGTAAATACAGGCTAACCTGACACTGAAGGGAAATTAAACCCCTAACTAACTTTTTTCTTATTTAACAAGAAAAACTTACCTCAGCTGGCAAAGGAGACCTCTTTCGCTAAGCGGCAAACGAGATCTGGAGTAGTTCCGCCTTGCATCATGGGATATAGGGTTGCCTCGAGCTGGTAAAAGGAGTTCTCGAGCTAAAGCTAGTGCCGAGTCGGAGCCGAGGATCGGCTCCGAACCCATCCAGCAAGAATGAAGGCGAGATTGACAACTTAACATCTATTTTTATTTAATTTTATGCACTAGAACTGTTTAGAGTAACTATTTTTATTTAATTTTTATACACTAAAACTGTTGTGTTTACCTTTTGACTATGCTAAGAATGGCAGTCATATGCTCTACTTTACTGTAGTACTGATAAATGCCTTGCTTTAACTGAATAAACATTTGAGAATGATTTGTCCAGACATTAGATTTTACCAACCTAGCATGTATGCTTAACCATTTTAAAAACACAAACATATTATAAAATATATTTCTTTTGCACAGATTAGCTGTGTATGCAGGAAGTCCCCAGTCTCTGTCAGTTCAGCTAATTAATTTCCTTTATCCTGCAACTGGTTGAAGAGTTTCCTGTAATGTTGCGAGGCCTTTCTGATATTTTTCAGTAACCTGTTCTGCTGAATCTGAAACTCCTAAGCACTTTTGAAAAAATGTATGTATAACTTGTCTAAGCTTCCTGAACTCATTGTGTCTGTCTTTTAGAAGTTTATTACATTATTTTGTAACAAAATGCACTAGAGGTTCTATCAGACTGTAAATGTAACTGATTTGACTCACATGTGGTGACAGAACATAACTGTTTAACATCTGAATATAATGGGAACACTTTACCCTTAGTTAATTCTTTATCATGAACAGATCTGTCTTTACAGTCTATTTTTTAGCAATATGATGCAATACTTTTTTATGGCATAATACACAAAATGCAGTTTTTGTTGAATCACAACATTTGTCATACCCCACATGGTTTTCTTTGAGATACCAGTCAAATATTGTAATACATTTGCATAATGCTTTACTATCAACTTGCCCTGATAAGGTGTTACATTTACTAATGTGCTGTGTATACCAACATTGTAATTTACTAAAGCTTGGTTTACTCTTGCACAAATTATGTCTACTAGCATCCATACTAAAAATGTGACACAGAAAAAAGTCTTACCAGTTAGCAAGAAAACAGGTGATCAGGCTGTTGCTGCTGATAGTTGGAAATTTTTCAGAGTCACTTGAGAAGCTGGTGAAGCACAACAGGCAGAGGACTGCTGTACATAGTAGATATCCACCTTTTCTTGGAGAATTTATGGCACTGCGACTTTCCTGAACTAGTCTCACTGGATTCAGACGTCTGAAAAAACTTTACTACTGCAAGCTGCATAAACTGGAATACTTCTGTTTAGAAATTACACATATGTACAAATGTTAGTTACTGTAATTTGACTGAAGTGACCCTCTGCAGGGCTTACCACTCCTTCTGTGTTCGAATGCAGGCTAGCTTGCCATTGAAAAATTATATGGTGCTGCTTACTGTGATGGATTTGAAGTCTTCTTAAGACACTCAGTCTTGCTGGCTGGATATTTGCATTTACAGTCTGTTGCATATAGAAACTTGTACAATATACACTGATGATAGAATATACTTTGCAGCATCAACTTAGAGCAGTAACAAATAACTTCTTATAATAAACCAGAAGGACTAACGTTGCAGCTTAAAGTACTGTTCCACTTTACTTCTCATATAGTACAGATGATGTGAGAGATATAACATTTACCTCAGGACAAATGTGTCCCTAACCAATACCCCTAACATAACTGGATTAATACAGATCTTTATATACAATTTTAGTCATGCACACACATATACATTTCCCCTTGGTATTCTATTTTGGAGAATTGCTCATCCTGTAGAAACAATACTGATTGTTGTAGATGCTGACGCAAATGCTGACAATGATATTATTTTTCAGCTTTTTTGACAGTGTGAACATCCTGTTTTTTGTCTTTAGTATTCTATTTGTAAATGCAGAAAAACATGTTTTTTTAAGAAACACATTGCAACAGTGTCATAAGCATGTCCTGTTGTCCATTCTTTTTATATGCAGAAAAACATGTTTTTTTAAGGAAACATATTGTGTCCATTCTTTTTATATGCAGAAAAACATGTTTTTTAAGGAAACACATTGTCACAGTGTTCTTTAAAAGCAGATTTTGCATTTTTGCTCTTGCAAATACATCCTGTTTTTAAGTCTGTAAGAAAAGATGTCCATTCATCAGATTTCTTATTTTTCAAGCCACGGTCATTTAGTATGGATGCTAATCACATATTGCTAAACTCTATTTCTGCATTTAAGCAAGCTTTATTTTATACCTTATTTATGTTACATATTTGTAGCAGAATTACTTTCAACCTTAAAACCCTGATGAGCATAATCTTACAGAAACATGACCTCAGACTGAATGCCAAAAAAGGCATCATCATCCCCTTTGGGGAGACTGACATCCCCACAAATTATCACATTAATAAGAAGGTCCTAAGCATGCAATCAGTCTTGAGGGACTTGGGCACCCAGGTTGATAGCAAATTGATTTTGACCACCATACTGTCTCCGATTTTCGGAAAGCTTTCTACATGGTTCACCGCATTGGTTAGGGTATCTCATCCAGGGATAAGGAAGTCATAACATTCCTATATTCTTCCCTTGTAAGACCCATTACTGAGTACAATGCCCCTTTTGGCATGTACTTCACAAAGCACATGCAGCAGTTGGAGAGACCACAGAGGCTCCTCACCAGGAGAATCCAGGGCCTCAAACATCTACCCTACACAGATAGACTAAAAGCCCTGTCCCTCTATGCAGTCTCAGACTCCTCAACGGTGACCTCTGTCTGGCATGCAAAGCAATCTCAGACACCAGCATGATGGGACCACTGATTATCCGCAAGTCAAGCTCCTTTTGAGTAAACTGCATGTGTGGCCTCAACCTGGTCTGTGATATCAACAGGGCTTGTTGGTGAGACAGATTTGTGTCCCAGAGACTCCCACTTCTGTGCAATAGACTCCCTATTCATGTCAAGTAGAGTACCTCATTAACCCTTTTTAAATGCAACCTGGATAACTGGATGGGGAAAAGAAAAAGCACCCCTCAGATTCCACCTGAGTCCCTGCTGAACAGGGGCATCGGGTGTTGACTTGTCATAAGATGGGCTAAATTCTTAGCTAGGCTTAAGGCACATAGCCTAGTAACTTCCTGTGATCCTATGGTAAGGTCCAAGACAAAATACACTTCATATGCCTACCTTTATAAGGGATCAAGCAACCACAGTCACATGTCCCTCTCTTAGATGACATAAAATATTATTTTTTTCAAACACCTTTACTGAATTATTACTTGTGACATTGGCAAATTTACATTCATATAAAAGTAATCAAACTATATTAACATAACAAATATTATACTTCACATATACTGCTATATATCATATAACCTAAGCAACATTACATACATTATTCAATTCTTGCTTTCTTCTTTTTTTAAACAAAAACATCTTTATTAAACCATCACTTAACACACAGGCAATCATAGATTTATATAAATGAAAACAAACCACACTGACACAATCTTAGTTGCAAGCATTTTACATCACAAACCATACTGATACACTCCCAATTGCAAACATTACACATCAGTTATAATCTATCCAATCTTTTTCACTCAAACATTACATGGCTCATTTAAGTCTTGCTACTTTTTAATCCTTGTTCCTCCTTTGTTTGTACTGTTCCCACAATTCAGATTTTTTTCCTATGTAGTTTTACTCCTACCCTTTTCTAAAGATCTCAATTCTATTTGTTTTATCTCTGTTACTATATTCACTGCTTCCAGTATAGCTTAGATAGTTTAGATTTTGATTTCCATTTCCCAGTAATTGCTTTTTCAGCACTATTATTAGACACAGAAAGGCCTTACCATGTCTAGGCAATTCTGATTCTGTATCATAGCTCAGAAAATTCCTCTCTCTTGTCACACCAATCTGCCCACCCAGCATCTCTGACAGTGCATCCTGCAGGGAAGTCTTAAAGTCTGCCAACTCACCACACTCCCATAAAATATGTTCCCAATTACCTCTTTCTTCCCTTCACACCTCCAACACTTACTGTCTGCATGAGAAAGAATTCTCTAGAGTCTACTTGGGGTACAAAAATATTTACTTAAACATTTCCAAGCAAAAATCCTAAATTTTCTAGGTTTTATTGCATATTTGGGAGACATACATATATCCTCCCAATGTTTCTTTGTGAAGTGCTTTTCCAGTCTCTCTTCCTAATCCTTTCTAATCTCCTCTGATTGATTCTCATAGCTATCATGCAATTATTTTCTATGCTCTATTAATTATTCCTTTTTTAATGGCAGCTTCTGTTCTAGATTCTATTGAAAACTCTACCAGTGATGGTCTTTCATTTAAGACCCCCCCTTTTTCTTTCTTTTTGCCTATATTTTGACATCAATCCTTGATAGAGAAGGCAATCTCTAACCTACAGTCCAAATAAATTCTTGGCATCTTCCCATTCTATCATCTTTCCCTGTCAAGTTATTTGCTCCCAAAAAGTGGTTTCTTTGCCAGTTTTCTCCAGTAAATTCCACCCCCTTGTCTACTGTCTGTATCCCTAATTGCAGTCATCCTTATTGGCAGAATCTCCTTTCTCCATTCTGTGCTGGTTTAGTTCTTAGAATACTTTCTGCTACTTTATGAATATAATATTCTGTATGGTTATTATTACTCTCTGTAAAGGCCTGCATCCAAAATCCCAGCCTCTCCTTCTTTCATGAGTTTCCCCAGTGTTTCATATCCCTTTCCACTTTGAATTATAGTTTTCTGCTTGTGCTATGCATAGGAGTCTTAACTGTATAGCTCTGAAATAACGCTTCAAATTAGGTAATCCCAATCCGCGCTATTCTACTGGAAGAATCAGCTTATCCCACTTGACTGTTGCCATCTTCCCCTCCCAGACAAAGTCCTTCAGCTCTTTATTAATTGCTACCCACAAATTCTCCTGTGGTTGACAAAAATGTGCCTGACCTGTGTATAAAACTAATGGGACTAAAAACATTTTAACTGCTTTTATCTTACTATCCATATAATAAAGCTTCCATTTTCTCAGTTTTTGTATTATCTTTTGTTTAGTCTTTTTCCACATATCCTTAGCTGCCACACTAGAATCATTTTTAATCCATACTCCTAAATATTTCATTTTATCATATCCTTATAAATATGGGTATTCCTAAACTAAATCGTGTGGATACATAATTTAGCGTTATTGCCTTTGTTTTAGCTTCATTAATGTTACATCCAAAAAAGATTTGAAACTGTCTCAAAATATTCCACAGCACTGTAACGTTTTTTTCTGTTTTTGTCAGGAACAAAATAATATCATATGCAAATAAAGCCAGCTTTATTGACTATAATACCAACTACATCCTTGAATTTCTGAATTCCTCATTTTCTTTGCCAATGGTTCTAAATATAATGCAACTAATAAAGAGAAAAGAAGACACCCCTGTCGGGTTCCTCTGCTCAAGCAGAAATTATCAGAGAGGATCCCACCCACTTTAATTTTCATCTCAGATCCCTCATCTGTTCTCCTAACTAGCCTTATATTTTTTTTCAGGCAATGAAAATGCTTTCATTGTACTTCTCATAAAGTCCCAGCTTACTATGCCAAACGCTTTCTCTGCATCAAGACCCACCAACAGCAATGGTATTTTCTTACAGTCTGCTTCCCTCTGGATCATCAGTATTCTGTTAATGTTGTCAAATGTTTGCCTCCATTCACAAAACCACACTGATCCATTTCTATCAGTTTTGGCATTACGTTTGCCATTCTTTTAGCCATTACAGACACAAATACTTTATAATCATGTTTTAGTATTGAAATGGGCATGTATGAAGCTGGATCTGATGGATCTTTACCCTGTAAGTATTACAGCTACCACTGCTTTCTTCCAGAATGATGACACTTCTTCTCTTAAGATACTGTTAAACAAAACCTTCCAGATCATTACTTTTTTTTCCTCCTAGCTTCCAAACTTCCATAGGAATACCATCTATTCCTGGGGACTTTCCTGTAGACTGGTTATACATCACAATTTTATCTCATCTCCTCCTTTCCTAACTGTTACTTCTAACCTTGGCATTTTTAATTTTTTGATAAACATTTCCATTTGCATCTTTTCTTGATGTTCATATTTCTCTGCTTTATATAGACTCTCATAGAATTTCCAAAATATTTCTAATATCTCTACAGGATCTCTTGTTAGCTCTTTGTTATAGGCTCCCTAAGTCTGCTGACAGCCCTTTCTGCTTTCTGTTGCCTGAGTCATTGTGGTAAAAGTTTTTGTGCTCTAATGTTATCAAAAATCAGTTGCTTAATAACAATCTTTCTAAGCTCGTACATATTATCGATGTAATCCCTTATTTTCTGCCCAGCATTCTGCAGTTGATCATGAAAATATTATTTTTTAATAGAAAACTCCAGAAAACAGGATGGGTCCTCAATGGGGTACATAACTGTTCTTACCAAAGGTACAGTATCTGGATCTTTTTGTAATGGGATAGTCCATAATTCAGAAAAAGTTTTACTTCATAACTATGTTGCAAGTAAGTTCTGAGGATTTTCATGCCCTTATGCTCGTTAAGCATTAGCACATAGTTTCATACACAGGTCTAAGGCCAGATGTATGGCGTAAGAAGAAGAGACAACTAAGCTTTTATATAATGGCCAGGCATACAATACTCATGGTAGGATACATCCCATCATTTAGCATTACCACTACAGTAATCTTTTAGTTATGTACTCACCATAACTTCAGATGTTTGGGATCCATCTCGCCTACATTCTGACTGATGGGTTCGGAGCCGATCCCTCGGCTCCGACTCGGCACGCTTATGCCAAAGAGCGAAGTCTCTTATTGGCTGAGCTTACTATATCCCAGGATGCACCACTACCAGTCCCCCAGATCTAGTTTGTCCGCATACATGCACACATGCACGCCCTGCTTATATAACATCGTCAGATGAAACAAGATAAAACAGTAGAACTCAAAACCGTTCAATCTCTTCTGATCTCCAAGGCAGGGGAAGGAGGGTGGGTATTAGGAATGTAGGCGAGATGGATCCCAAACATCTGAAGTTATGGTGAGTACATAACTAAAAGATGTTATGTGATCCTATCTCGCCTACATTCTGACTGATGGGACAGCGTCCCTAGCACCTGAATCCTGGGTGGCTCACTGGAAAACACTCCTGAGTACCGTGGAACCAAATGAAGCTCGTCCTCTAGATGCCACATCCAATTTGTAGTGGGAAATGAAAGTGTGCGGATTGGACCAAGTAGCCGCAGCACAAATTTCCGATATAGCGAGCTTGGAATGAAAAGCTATAGAAGTAGCCATAGCCCTGGTAGAATGAGCTTTGATGGATGTTGTAAGTTGCTTATTCAAGAAGAATAAGCCTGAGTTATGCAATCTCTGATCCATTTGGAGATAGTAGCTTTTGTGATGGTTTGGCCCAATTTATTATCTGAGAAGGACACAAACAACTGGTCTGACTTACGAAGTTGCTGAGTCCTGTCTAAATAGAAGCGTAATTGCCTGTGAACATCCAATTTATGGAGAGTGTATTCTGCTTCATTGGAGAATTTTGGGAAGAAAACTGGTAGCTCTAGAGATTGTTGGAGACAGAAACTAGAACAGACCTTTGGGACAAAGGATGGATTAGGCCTAAGTGATACTCTATCCTTGTGGAAAATCAAGTACGGTGGCTTAATAGACAGGGCTTGAAGCTCTGAAACTCTTCTTGCAGAAGTAATTGCCACTAAGAAGGCAGTTTTCCAAGACAGATATTTTAACTCACATGTAGCAGCCGGTTCGAAGGGGAAGATGTTAATGCGAAGCACCAAATCAAGATCCCACGGAGGTGCAGGATGAAAAATTCGGGCTCTTAATAGGCTCGCACCTTTAATGAAAGTTTTGCATAGTCTGTTGCTCATCAAAGGAGGATCCATGGATTCGTGGAATTTAGAGATAGCCGCTAGTTGGACTTTAATAGTTGAGACAGAAGATCCTTGATTAAACAGGGATGTTAAGAATTTCAAAACCTCTGGGACAGGAGCAGAAATAGGGTCTAAGCCCTTGAGTTGAGCCCAGATAGCAAACCTCTTCCACTTACTGAGGTACAATTTGTTAGTGGTGGGTTTGTGGGCCGAAGATAAAATGTGAACAACTTCCGGGTCTAGTGTGTGCCTTCTAACTAAAGTCGGAAGTGGAGGAGCCAAGCTGTCAATTTCAAAGATTGAAGGGACTGATGCCGATGTCCCGACTGATGGATTAGCAAGTCCGAATTAGGTCTAAAGTCCACGGATCGTCCACGCATGCTTCTTCAGGTAAGGAAACCATACCTGACGAGGCCAGAATGGGGCAATCAGTATCATTGAGGACCCCAATTGAGAAGCTTTTTGAATAACTTTGGGGAGAAGTGGAATTGGAGGAAAGGCATAAAGTAGCCCTGTTGGCCAAGGTTGTGCTAGAGCATCCATAGCTGGTACTCCCTGATGTGGGATCAAGGAGAAGAACCTTTGGCACTTGGTGTTTAGTGGAGTTGCAAATAGGTCGCAGCACGTCCCCATCTCCTGAAAACCTGAGCTGCTACTGTGTGGTTTAGAGACCATTCGTGAGGAGAGAGAATTGTCCTGCTCAATTTGTCTGCCAATATGTTTGACCTTCCGGGATGTGGGTCGCTACCAAGAAGCGGTTGGTAGCTACAGCCCATTCCCACACTCTCATGGCCTCTCTGCAAAGGGGGTACGATCTGGTCCCTCCTTGTTTGTTCAGATACCAGACCACCGACATGTTGTCTGTGTGGATGGCAATGATGCCCTGAGGAAGAAACTTGTGTAAGGCCTGTAGGGATAGAAGTACAGCCCTCATCTCCAACACGTTGATGTGGAGGAGAGCTTCGTCTGGAAGCCAGGAGCCCTGAACTAGCCTGCCCAGACAATGCCCCCCCCACCCTATCTGGGAGGCATCGGTCGTCAGGGTAACCACTGGAGAGGGAAGAACAAAGGGTTTTCCTTGATCCAAATTGGATGTCTGAAGCCACCAGCGAAGATCCCTTTTGCATATTTCCGTGATCATGATGTGATGATTGAGAGGAAGATCCTGAAAGGACCATTGAGTTGACAATAGCCACTGAAGAATTCTCATGTGCAATCTCGCCAGAGGAACTAGAAGAACCGTGGCAGACATTGAGCCTAAAACTTGTAGAACCATCCTGGCTGGGGCTTTGGATCTCGAGATCAGAGCTTGAACTTGGCCCTGTAAAGTTTGGATCCTTTCGGCAGGAAGAAAGACGCGCATCAATCTTGAGTCTATCTCTGCTCCTATGAACTTTATGCGTTGAGAGGGCAGCAAGACAGACTTTGACCAATTGAATGTAATCCCCAGGGTAATACCCAGGGAGATGGTGGCTTTGAGGTTGTCCATTAGTAGATGCCTGGTGGTGGCAGTCAGGAGCCAGTCGTCCAGATAGGGAAACACTTGGAATCCAAGACTTCTCAGGTGAGCCGTCACTACTGCCAAACACTTGGTGAACACCCTGGGGCTGTGGTGAGACCAAAGGGCAGAGCGCAAAATTGGTAATGACTGACTCCCAGGCTGAAGCGCAGATACCTCCTGGACGCCTGATGTATCGGTATGTGATAATAGGCGTCCTTGAGGTCTATGGAGCACATCCAAACATCCTTCTCCAACAATGGGAGAATGGATTGTAACGTGACCATTCGGAACTTGGATTTCGTGACGGATTGGTTCAGTCTGCTGAGATCCAATATTGGTCTCAGGTCCCCTGTCTTTTTTGGCACTAAAAAGAACCTGGAGTAATTTCCTGATCCGATCTGGTCTGTGGGGACCGGTTGGATGACTCCTTTTTCTAGCAGCTTTAAAGCTTCTGCGGCTGCCATTTCCCTTTGACTGGGTGGTGGGTCCGGGATTCTTTTGGACGGTGGGGGCGAGTATGTGAATGGGATGGTGTAACCTCCGGCAATGATCCGAAGCACCCATCTGTCCTGAGTGATTGACTCCCAGGCTTTTAGGTGCTTGGCAAAACGACACCCGACTGGCTCCGGAGCAGCACAGCTGGGCAATCCCTCATGACGTGTTTATTTGGACGAGAAGGGACTGGTTCCACGGTATCTGGATGTTCCCACGCCCTTCGACAAACTAAATCCAGAAGCTCGTCGAAGGGCGGAGACACCCAGGAGGCGGAGGGCTGAGCCCCAAAGGCCTTGAGGAGCACTGACTCATCAGCAGAGGGGGGTTTGGATATCCAGCCACCTCGTTGTTTAAGGATCTCTAAGATGTCTGCAAATGAGACATCATCCGAGGACGACTTCAGGGACCCCTCTGCATCATCAAGATCAGTGTCTGATGTAATAGACTCGGGGGAGTCCACGTGCTTCCTCTTGCATGATCTCTTCCTTGGGGGTTCCTCCGAAGAGAACTCCGAAGAACCCTCAGGAGGAGGGGAACCCCCACTGGGGTAACCTCAGGCCCAGGCTCCGCTGACTACGGACAGGGAACTGCCAAAGACCCAGTCTCCACGCCCAGGAAGGTGCCGGTAAAGCCGGAGAGATGCACGAAGAGGACTTGGCCAAGGCACTCCTCATGGCTCTGAAAGCCGGA